>NW_027526225.1:81154445-81204968 GCF_048455015.1 Haemaphysalis longicornis | reverse complement strand
TCCCACTACAGGATCATCGGTGAAGGAGCTTTAAGCGAAAACGAAGCACGACGGTTTCAAACGAGCTGGCTTTCCTCATTCAGGAAGCCTGTAAGGCAGTTACCATCATAATTTAAAGGGGCCACGAAGTCCAAATTCAACTCGGTTCTGTTTGAAAGAACTACTATTCTTAGGTAACTCGCTCAGCTCAATGCCGCCAACGAAATACGGTTTTTTTTTTTTTTTTTACCGAAAGAACGCAGGAGTTGTCGGAACTTTCAAATTTCGCGCTCTTGACGTCAGCGGTGACGCAATGAAGGGCAGCACTACAGCGTAGGGTGTTAACTCTATGTTCTCGTACAAGTGATACGATCAAACAGAACTGGAGGCCCGACTACAATCGCCCAGTCATGCTTCTTGGCAGCGCCCAATCGCGCAAAAACAAGATTCCGTGACGTCATAGAAAATTGCCGAAAAATACTGGGGTGTCTCCATTGTTTCTGTTGCTTTCCTTAATATCTCCATTATTTCTTAGAAGCGTGATAAAATTAGTATCATCGTCATCGGGATAACCTCCTTTGATACAGACTTGTGTATTGTTTTCATGTTGCCTTTAAACAAAAAAACTTCACCCATCTCCACGAAGTGAATCGTGACGAGTGGGCGAGGCACTGTGGATCGTTCTTACCGTAAATCACTCGTGGCATTGCCCACTCGCGCATGTAAATGAGTGACAACGCGTGTGTACAGTATATACAATTACAATCCAATGCAATTCCATACAATTCAATTTAATCCAATCCAGTCCAATCCAATGCTCCTCGCGCATGCGCAACACTGTCGACACGGAGGCCAAGCCCCGGACAAAGCGAGGTCCTAAGGTGCTGAGCCCCTAAAAACAAAATGAGAATCGAAAGAAAACCGAAGCGATCACGGTGCGGCTGGAACGTGTCTGCATCCGGATCAGAAACGTTCTAAACAACGTACGCCAAGCAGTGTGAGCTCATCAGCCGTCAAGTTAGCTTGGTAAAACAGCGTTGGCGTCAGCGGGGAGGGTGAAATGGACCAGCCGCTTGCTCCCAGGAGGGAGGGACGCCCCGAAGACCAAAATGTTGTGTACACAGTTCAAGAACAAGAGAAGCACACAAGCACACAGCGCTGGTGATGCGGCGGAGAAAAAGAAAAAGGCGAGCTCGTTTGGAAGCGGCGCTTTCTCCGAGGGGAGGGAGGGCGCCGAGCATCGGAGGAGGAAGACGAAGATGCGGCGGCAGAGGGGGGATGCCGAACAATGCTTCGACCGGCAGCGGCAGCAGCAGCAGCAGCAGCAGCAGCGAAAGTGCTTCGTCCTCCACTCCGGCGCGCTTCCCTTGTCGTGCCAACGTGCCAGAATCAGACGCCGCCGGGGAGCGGGGCCTTTCCTCGCGCCGAGACAATGGCCCTCCGCTCCAGTCGACCCCGGTTCGCGGAACTGCGGCGAGCAGCGGCTGACCGCGGCTGTGGACACTACCACCACTACCACCACGACGACGACGATGACGACGACGCCTTCGAGTCCTTCAAGGGACGCGAAAACGTGATGGCGTGTGAGTCTGTTTCGGCGTGTGCTACCCTCCGTCATCGGGTTGACGTCTGAAATTTTGGGGGTTTAGCGCGCCCATGGTGTATCTAAGCTATCGCCGTTATAGAGGGCTCCGGATTAATGTCAACCTCCTGGGTATCTTTAACGTGCGCCGAAATCTCGAACAGAGGTGCGTTTCCGCTTTTCGCCTCCGATGACGACGCCTTCGAGTCCTTCAAGGGACGCGAAAACGTGATGGCGTGTGCTACTCCCCGTCATCGCGTTGACTTTTGAAATTTGGAGGGTTTACCGCGCCCATGCTGCACCTAAGCTATCGCCGTAGTAGAGGGCTCCGGATTAATTTCGACCTTTTGGGGATCTTTAACGTGCGGCGAAACCTCGAACACGCGGGCGCTTCCGCTTTTCGCCTCCGTCTGAAAAGCGGAAGCCGTAGCCGGAATCGAACCCGCGTCCTCGGGCTCAGCAGCCTGGCGACTTGAACACTGAGTCACCGTGGTGGGCTGTCGTGTAGAATTGTGGAAGCCGCTGCCTAACCAGCATGCATTGCAAGGAAGGCACACCCGATTTTCGTTTCGAGCCGCATCTAATGATTCCCGTCGGTACCTTGAAAGCAGACTGCTGCTTCGTGCGGAAGCTTAAACGTTGGCAAAAAGAAAAATAGGCCGGTACCGTTTCTTCTCACCGCATTCGCGTAGGGATTTCCCGCGGGCGTCACCGCAAAGAACGGCTTCGTAGAAGCGGGGGCTGCAAATCTTGCACCCCTGCGGAATCCCTTCCTTCGGATGTGGTCACGCCGTTTCGCGGATATGTGCACTCGCCAGGTGGCTGTCATTTCTGTTTCTCGTTCTTTGGTCTATCCCCGAAACCTCGTGCATCCTTTCAGAGTAGAGCTGGCGAGTGCAGACTAGATTATCCACAATTAGGTTGTATTATTTCTGCACTGTCAAATGGATCGTTGTAAGCGAGAACAATTTGGATTGTTCGCTATCACTCTGAAGCGACTGAGCACTCTGAAGCACCCGGCGCTCCACAGCGCGAGTTTACAGTCTGCAGTAGCCAGAGGTGGCCGTCTATGCCAGTATGCATCAGATGAAGGAGTTAGAAGAGTGAAGTCGAAAGAGAGAGCGTTCTGGCAAAGAAGCTAATTAAGCTAACTAATGCGGAAAAATGTGCACGACAAAGCGAATTTGTGTGTACGTCAATAATAAGGGTTACCGGTAAAATAGTCACGACGGAAGAGGAAGAAAAATATATCGACGGTGGACGTGAATGTGGAAAGAGAAAACGTGAAACAAAGAAATCGTGTTTCTGTTTTCAATGCATCGCCACTTCAATTTTCGCCTTCAAGTCGTCGTCAACCGGAAAGCCTTACGTTGAGTTACAGCAAGTCACTATGTAGCGGTTTTCTTGAACCCTTGTGATGGCTCTGTATACACCAGACTCCGGTTCGCCTGTACACCCGTTTCTGTTTTCCCAGAGCCTCCCAGGCTCCGTGATACTCGAACCTCTTTTGCTCACCATTAACGTCCGCGGCCTAATCGAAGAAGCGTGCTTCGGAACAATGAGTTGTACACCGGGGCTTCGTAGTTTTCGTGAGGACCTTCATTGAGCGAGAATACGCACACCCGCGGAGCTCCGTCACGCTCGATGCAGATCCCCCCCTTATCAGCTCATCTGGAGCCATGCCTTCTGTGCGCTGCTAGCACGCGTGGGTATGTGCCGTGGATGTTGTGTTTTTTCCCGGCGAGAGTGACTGGCAGGTGTTCGATGTTTGTTGTGTGTGTGTGAAGCATACCTTGCTGAATCCTGGCGGTTTTTAAAGACAGTAGTCTTGCTCGGGCTGCCTGGACGCGCGAAATTTGGTCTGTGTCAGTAACTCGATTGAGCCGGCCGGCTAAAAAACAGTTGAAAGACTGCTTGAACACGAAGAACATGTTGGGAAGGTCGCCCAGAACTGCAATAAATGCTGCCGCGGCCCGTACATGTCCGCATGATTCAGCTCAAAGGAAACTTGAGGCAGGTTTAAGTCAAATGTATAAGTGCGTTACCGGCAATGCCAGCGTGTTTTAAAATTTAAAATACACGTTGGTCTTGTATTTGCTATAGATATATATATATAAAAAAAACAACGCGCTAAAAACGGTTCCGGAAACAGGCGAGCTAAATAAAAACGCTAAAACAAAACATGTAAGCTCGAGCTGCTCCAAGCGCAACACAAGATGTCCCAATCGATGGCGCGCACACAGTTCGAACGCGGGAAATTTGAATTGGGCAAACCTCCATCACATTCATCATGGGTTGCAAGGGCGGCAGAGGAATGTCGTCTTTCGACGACAGTTGCAGACAAGCAAGCAGATACGTGACCTATTTTTTTTTTTTTGGAGGGGGGGGGGGGGTCGATGTTTTTGCGTTTGATTTTTCGGTGTTGCTTTTTTGCATTTCTTCTTCGGTGTCGGAAAGTTGGCCTGCAAGCAAGGTGCGCTGCCCACCACTGCTTCAAAGGAACGTCTATCTCTTCGGTATAGACCTAGCCAGGTGCATAAACGGCGCAGAGTTGGCCTTTGCTCGTTTTAGATAAACTTTGCTTATACATTAAAAACGGCTTAACGTGTTTATCCCGTCACCATCGCTGTTTGATCTTTACCGTTCGCATATGTTATCCTGCGCTTATTGCAAGTTCTTGCACTTGCTGTTTGGCGCACGCAGGCTTTTCCTTGTTTACTACGCTCACACAGGGGCGAGACGTTCTACCTCCGAGCGCCCAATGTTCCGTATTCCTGGCCGGGCGTCCGCTATACTCAAGGCATGAATGTCAGGATTTACTTTTCACGAGGATTGTGGTGCACCTCTCAGAGTTGCCAGAAAGCCAGTTCTTAGCGGTCATATTCTAAACACAAACTAAAACGCGGACGGTGAATACAGAGTAGACAAGGCAGGCGCCTGTCTTGTCTACTCTGTATTCACCGTCCGCGTTTTCCCGTTGCGCTTCAAATCGTGGCAACTATTCACCAAGTAGCCCAGCAAGCAGTTCTTCACAAACTAAAACACCGAAAATTGAGCGTCGCAGCTAAACCACGCTCTCTTGTTCCCACCTTTCAGCGCGTGTTGCCGCAGAAGCCATTAACGGGGTGTTTGCGGACGTTCACCTGCAAACTTGTGGTTATTTCTCCTCAACACTGTACCCCCCAGGCGTCACGCATTCAAGACCGTAAACAATGGATTCGTCGGGCCATTGTTTGTGGTGGCGTCGACAGATATAGCGAGAGCTGTTGTTTGGTCCCGAAGTGTGACATGCGCGATATCACCTAAGCGCTCTGCATCTGTGGCAGTGTTCTAACCCGGACACACTTAAATGGGCCATGATTACAATATACTTTGTTCCAATTCGGAATTCGTACAAGGGACATGAAGGCAAAATACAAATCTGGTTCCTTAAGAATACTCGTTTGGACCAACAACAATGATACCAGTTTTATCGCGACTTGCTTCGAGTAAATAATCTATAGACATTAAAGGAAAGGCATGAAGCAGCGACGATTCACCAGCCGCTTTCTTATCGTGTCCTTATGACGTCACAGGATCTTCTCTCTGTGATTGGCGGTCGCCGACAGAAGCCACCACCAAGAAACTTGATTGGACGACTGTAGTGGTTGACTGTATACAGTTGAATGCTAACGCGCATTTAACACACTCATAACTGTGTTGCTGGTTTTCTCTCTATCGCATTACTGCTGACGTCGTGTGGCGCGAAATTCGAACGTTTCACAGTGAAGCTTCCTTGCGCTAGCTTGTTTATTTATTTATTTTATTTATTTATCACAAAATCATTTATCATTTATCTGTTAACAAAATTTCGTCCGTCTATCCGGTCGCGTCGACCAAGAATCGCACGCGCTCGCTCTAGAGCTATAGTGTAAATTTCTCGGTAGCTCTAAATTTACTCTGGAAAATCTAATCTAGAAAAAAATCGCAGCGAAATGTGCTGCTAAGACGATTCTATCGTTACTCAGTTTCATTTACTCTCCCAATTAGCGCAGTGAAACTGTAAACGTTGCAGAATTCCCGTCAGCTGTGAATACATGGCCGTAGGAAGTATTGTCGCAGAAAACGGCTGTAACTCTGGTTTTATCAAACAATCCCGAAACAAATTATATGCGAAATAATTTAAGCGTAATTCTAAAGAAGTAATGCCTGTCTTTATTTGACCAATATGGTAAGCCGCCGCGGTGGCTCAGTGGCTATGACGTTGTGCTGCTGAGCGCAAGGACGCGGGTTCGATTCCCGGCCGCGGTGGCCGCTTTTCTGATGGAGGCGAAAAGCAAAAACGCCCGTGTGTTCGAGATTTAGGCGCATGTTAAAGATCCCCAGGTGGTGAAAATTAATCCGGAGCCCTCCATTACGGCGCACCTCATCGCCTGTGTAGGGTCGATGCGTTAAACCCCAAAATCAATCAATCAATCAATCGAACTACCAGTGTGGTGAGTCACCATACATAACTCATTATAGTTGTCCGCAAATGCAGCTTCGCTGGTCTTCCACGTTCACAGCAGTGGAGGGGCGCCAAATTTTCATCATTCCCTGTTTATTGTCTTAAAAACGCCTTTCATGCGGGGAATGGTGTTAAATGAGTTACACGAAGAGGCAGTTCTTTCAAATTAAACAAGGTTGGTTCACGACCCCTAAACTGGTGGCGACGCCCTGTTCAAGCTTGGGCGGCTTTTTGGGAATTTTGGTAGGAAGAGAACGCCGCCCTGCGGGACGCCATCCGTGCGTCGGCGACGCCTGGAGGACCACGCGTGCCTTCCGGAGCTTGCTTCACACTAAGCTGCCCTGGAATTCGCGCTCACGAATAGGAAGCACGTTCGACTGACAGAGCAGCGTCGGTTTCGGGGTTCCCTTTTATCTCGGTTCCCGCCGCGATTGCTTCCGAAGTTGCCAAACAGAAAACGGCTCCGCGCTAAATTACCGACGGGCGGTCTGGCGGCGTTTACGACAAACAAACACGAGCATCGCCGCACGCAATGCAGGCCTCACGGACACACGCACAGACAGCAGCACGCATGCGTGGTGCCCAGGAATGTCCGGTCGTTTTCACACCGGTCGTTGTTTAGTTTCTGTCGGTCGGCATCCCTTCCTGTCGGGTTTCGTGACACGAAGCGGAGATGGATGGCTTAAAACGCGTTTTACGTTCGTTGAACCGCGTCCTCCTTATAACTCTTCTTTATAGCTTTTTATCCTGCGGGATGAGGTTAATTTCAACGTATAGTTGCTTCTCTGCGGAGACACCCTTGTGGTAAGAAGGCTTGCATTGCTATTTCCCGTCCACGCCTTTTCACTTCTAGATATCGCTGAACGTCGTTGACACAAGGTCAACCCTGGTTATAACGATCGCTTTATTCGAAGATTATTTGATTCCCGCTGCAATGTGTTGAAAACAGTTCATAACCGTTTGTAACGAAGTACCGCCGATAACGAAGTAGTTTCATGTCGAGCTATAACGAGGTCTTAGTGTATGTTTGGAGCAGCCAGCGAAATGACGAAAGTGCAGTCGAACCCCGTTATACCGAAGTAGTATCGGGACAGTAATTTAGTTCGTTATATCCGATATTTGTTGTAACAGTAGAGCTAAAAATCAGTTGAAACAAATCGGTAATCTGGCTCCCGCAAAAATCCTTCGTACAAAAACGCATTATTTTACTCTTCGAACCTACTATAAACATGGTAACCCTTATCTTTCACCTTGTGGCATTTCAAGCTCAATGAACCAGAACATGAAATGGGAAATTACAACAGACAAAGCTCATGTGACAAAACATGCCTGCGTTCCTATTTTTTCGAGGAAAGATGTTGTCTTTATCTGGTGGCTATCCACACCACCGAGCAGGATGAAGTTTTCCACAGTGTCCACGAACAAAGCGGCCTTTTCTACTTCTGCGGTTTCGGACGCCGGGAGTTTTTTTTAAGTAGGGTCTCAGCCTACTGGCCAAATATCTTGTTATACAGTCAAACCCGGCTATAACGAACCCGGATAGAGCGAATTATGGTATATATCGAACACTAAAAATTCAGTTACGGAAATACATGGGAAACATATTCCTTATAACGAAGCTCACATCCGATATATCGAACTCCGCGCGCCTAGAGTGGCCGCCGAAATGCATGGTTTCGGAGCGGCGATTGAGATGTGGATTGGCCGCGACCAAGGAGCAAGAGCCGCGACTGGGACATAGCGCCTTGCACGGAGCGACGTGACGGCCGACACTTTTCGTAACTATATCCGACGCGGGGGACTTACGACGGAACCCGCCCAGTCAGCGAGTCCATCGGTGAACTGTGGGAAGAGCTGGCCAACGGTGCCGATGATGTCGCGAGTGAAAGCCGTCCGATGCTTATAGTGGAGCGCTTTCAGCAGTCTATGTGCTCCGCCAATGCTTCTTCGATTTTGGAGAACGCAGACTTGTACTGCTGCAAACAATGTTTCGTGTAGAGAATGCTATGCTAGTTGTAGCCGCCAAAACGAAAGCTAAAACAAAAATCACCGCTTTTTTATTTTTCAAAGTATCCAGTTAAGGCGGAAAGAAGCTTTATTAATTGCAATAAATGGATTATTTCAGGTATGGTTAATGGCTACTTTACTGTGTTCGTTTCTGCATGCGCGCAGGGTGCAGTTCAGGAGGGAGGGCTACCGCGCAATGCGAACTCGTAACAATAAGCTCGTTATAGGCGGGTTCGGCTATATCGAACTATTGGATATATCGAACTAATCGCGGTGCATATTGCAGTTCGCTATAAACGGGTTTGACTGTATATCCGACAGTGCGCGGCGCTCACAGTTTCACTTTCGTTATAGAAGAATAAGTGCCATTGAAATGAAGCGTGACCAACCAAAGTTCGTATTTATTTCGCTATAGCCGATAATTCGCTATATCAGTGTTCGTTGTAACGAGGTTCAACTGTATACGTCGTAAACCGGAAGCTACGCCTGGTCACACTTTCCGAAGGTGAATTCTTTTCGGTTCGAATTTTCGTTCGTCCGGCCACCCTGTTCACCTCATCAGACTCAGTGGTGAGCGACGGACCGTCGCTCACCACTGCAGCAGGTGTGGAGAGGCCCTATCCGTAGTTCACGTTCTCGTTCAATGCAAGGCACTTGACACAACACGACGCAAACACTTCCCACAACTATACAGACTACACAGCCCACTACACCCAGCGTTTTTTCGGTCTGATGATGCCATGTTTTCTGTCAAGCACTTTTTAAAAATAGTTAGCAGAAGTTAAATTTTTAGGCCTAATTTCATACCACGCAAGATCACTCCCTGACCAGCCATCCTCGTTGTCGTTTTTAGATGTGACGCTGAGAGCATCTCTTGTCGGTGGACCTGTCCTTCCTGCGTGCGCCCGTCGTCGTCGTCGGCGTCCGCACTCTCCTCCGCTCACCCCCTCTCCTCTCCGATAGCGAACACTCTCTCGCGAGGGGCATCAGATTGGATTCGATTGGCTTGGATTGGATTGGATTGGATTTGGATTGGATTAAAGTGGATTGTGTTGCGTCATAGCCGCGGCAGACGCACTGGCGCCGGCGCGTGCCCAGGTGAGAGCGAACACTCTCTCTAAACATCTGCGGATGTGCGGCCCAGCGCGGTGCTGTGCATGTGCAGTACTCTCTCTCTCCGCGGTCTCCTCTCCTTCGGGCGCGCTGCGCATATAACCTGCGTGCCGCTCTCCGGCGGCCTTTCGGTCGACGGTTGCTCTCCGCTTGCGCTTGAACCCCCCTCAGCGTCGCATCACACCCAGGGTTCCCGCGAGGGGAGGTGGGCGTAATTTATTTTTAAGTGCGAATGCACTTTATAAGCGACCCCGAACCTTCCGCCGTCCGCATAGCAACAGCTGCGGGTGCGCGCGCTTTTCGTCTTCCTTAGCAACGGGGGGAGATGGGCGCGCGCTGCCTGGCCGCTGACATGGCACATACCCACGTGGGAGATTGGCCAGGAATAAGTGGGAATGCACTTCTTAAGCGAGCCTGAATCGTCGCGCTCGCATAGCGCCTCCTCTCCCCCCTCGCCTACTCTCCTAAAGCCCCTTTACTACTCTCCAGCTCGCAACACTCTCTCTCGGCGCGCCAGCCAGGCCACTACACTATATAAAAAAAAAAACAGCATCCGGCGCCAGGTTTCGATCTGCGGACTTTGCGGCCGCAGCGCGACGCTCTACCGACTAAGCCACGGACTTTTTTTTTTTTTTTAAGTGCGAATGCACTTTATAAGCGACCCCAAACCATCCACCGCCGGCTGCGGCGGCGGCGTCGGCGGCGTCCGCAGTGCTCCTCTATATTTAAAAAAGAAACAGCATCCGGCGCCAGGTTTCGATCCGAGGACTTTGCGGCCGCAGCGCGACGCGCTACCGACTAAGCCACGGAAGCCACGCTGATATCAGTGTGAGTAACGCGCCTTATATCTTTAACGCATTCAAACTACGTCGTCAGCGGCGTGCGTTGGCGACTCAGCGGCGTTATAGCGGCTTGATAACTGCGTGGTGTACACGTGATACTACAAACCCGATGGAAGAGATGGAAGAGAAGGCGGCGAGGCGGTGGGCTGCGGGGGCCGAGCGCAAGCGCCGCAAGCGGGCCGACAACCGTGCATTCGCACTTTCACATTCTCCCCCTCGGGGAAATGCGGGGGAATTTTTTCTTTATTGCCGGTCTTCGACAGTGCAACACAACATATACTAGGTACTACAGAAAACACACAATCTACAAAAAGGCCGCCATGCCATGATGGACTGGCGTTGTCATTTAAAATTCCCTAAGCATGGCGAGGGGTTCCACCCTTGGCAACCACTCAGGAACCGAAAACTTCGCTCTCTGAATTTCAATGAACTTGGAAACAGTTTCGCCGAAATATTGTCGCGTCGGCCGCGCGTCTACATCAC
Source organism: Haemaphysalis longicornis (assembly GCF_048455015.1). NCBI lineage: Eukaryota > Metazoa > Arthropoda > Arachnida > Ixodida > Ixodidae > Haemaphysalis > Haemaphysalis longicornis. The sequence continues at coordinate 81,194,476 of NW_027526225.1, read as the reverse complement.
AGTTGAGCCATGCCATGCGCGACCGCCAAATACTGTGCAGGCCCAACAACATGACGAGATCGTACGGCACCCCATCCTCTCTCTCGATACATAAAAACCGAATTCCATGTGGGTTCAGTGGAAAGTCCTTTCGCAGTGTCCTTTGGAGGACATCCCATAGAAACACTGCTGCCCAACAATGGAGAAAGACATGCTCCACCGTTTCCGGTTGTTTGCAAATAGAGCAGTCAGTTCCCCATGGCATAGAAATCCCCTTACCCTCCATCCATGTTGCAACTGAAAGCGTGCCCGTGTGTAGTTTAAAGAAGAAAGACTTCGCTCCTGGTGATACTTCCATTCCCTTAACCCTTTTTAGAACATCTTGTCCTGGGCCTGCACAGCATAAAACTCTATACATTGGTACAGGTATGACCACATCGCATACATCCTTATATAATTTTTTCCGCGTGACATTAGCCAAATAGTGCATCGAAAATCAAGCAAACAAAAACCGGGATGACACAACAATCTCTTTAAAGTATCCATAGATGCCCCCTGTCATACTACTCGTAGAAACTACGAATTCGGGCAAAGCCCGCATTAGCCGCACTTGAAGTACTGTGCGCAGAAAAGGGTCTTGAACGTCCCGCAAAAACAGAAATCGATTCACAAGCTGTCTTACAAAAAGGTGCGTCAGCCCTAAGCCACCATCGCGGGTTCGTCGAAACAAATTCATTCGACTGGTCCTCTCCCAAGTAGAAGCCCACACAAATACAGCGAACACGCGGTGAAGTCGTTGTAGATTCACCCGAGAACAATGCAGCGCTTGCATAACATACCATAATTTGCTAGCCAGAAAAATGTTGCACACAGTTGCCCTAGCAAACATAGACAAACCATTGGCTCTCCATTTATTCGCTTTCTCACGCAGCTCCTGAGCTTGCTCACGCCAGTAGGGCTCGCTGTCTCTGTAAAACTCCAGTGGAATACCCAAGTATTTCACTGGATGGGTGACCCAAGTGACATTGGCGAAAATGTCTGGGGTTGTCAGCCAATCACCATGCCAGAATCCCACACACTTTCCCCAGTTTACAAAGCTACCTGTTGCAACACCGAACCGTTTCACGATTTCTACGACAAGAGTGACGCTTCCCTTGTCTGAACAGAAAACTGCAACGTCATCAGCATAAGCGAGAAGCTTGACTTCAGAAGAGTGTACACGAAATCCTCGAACCTGGTTGTTTTGTATGATGGTTAAACACAACGTTTCTATGTAAATACAAAAAAGCAGAGGGCTGAGGGGGCAACCCTGACGCACCGAACGTTGCACGCTAATGGGCGCTCCCAGTGAATTGTTTACAATCAACCGCGTGGTGCACCGTCGATACGCCAGGCCAACACCCTCACTAATGACAGATCCCACATTTACATAGTCAAGAACAGAAAACAGAATATCATGGGACACGCAATCAAACGCCTTTTCAATGTCAAGCTGGAGAAGCGCGACGGCGCCTCCAGCGGCGTCGCAGCACTCAAGCACACATCTCGCCGTGTGTATATTCGTTGTGATTGTGCGACCTTTGATGCCGCACGTCTGGTGTGGCCCTACAAGAAGTGTGATCACAGTTTGTAACCTCTGCGCTAGCACCTTCATCAATATTTTGTAATCAACGTTCGGCAAAGCGATTGGCCGGTACGCCGTTACGAACTTTAGTTTTTCAGTTTCTTCTGTTTTCGGTATCAGAACCGTGTGGGAAGACGAAAACGACGGAGGAAGGTATTTTAGACGAAATGCTTCTAAAAACATCGCCGTTAAAACAGGTGATACGTCCTCTTTGAAGTACTTATAAAAGGCCGCGCTTAAGCCGTCAGGACCGGGCGACTTCCCTGGGTTTAAATTATCAATTGCTGACTTGATTTCTGCGACAGATATGGGCTGTTCTAAGTTATCTTTAATTTCATCCTCAAGGCTAGGCATACGGCTGAGATACTCTTTTATAAAGCCTTCCACATTATGCGGTCGGTACTCAAACAAAGACTGATAATATTCAAAGAAAAACTGGTGGATGTCGTCTATATCGGTTGACGCGCGTCCATTCCATTCGATTTTGTCGATCGTATTTCGTCGAGCACGTGCCTTTTCGATTCCAAGCGCCCGTTTGGTTGGCGTCTCTCCCACTGCTAATCGCTCGGCTCTCGCTCGAACGAGTCATGGACGCGACGTTGATATCAGTGTTAGTAACGCGCCTTATATCTTTAACGCATTCAAACTACGTCGTCAGCGGCGTGCGTTGGCGACTCAGCGGCGTTATAGCGGCTTGATAACTGCGTGGTGTACACGTGATACTACAAACCCGCTAGTTCTGCATTCTCTCACGTGACTGCGCCTCCTCTCCCTTCACTCCGGTCGGCGCTTCGCAGCTGCGGTGCGCTGCGGTGCGGTGCGCTCCTCCTCTCGAACATACACGTTAATTCACCAAGATTTCCGCAGAGGGACAAACGAGGCGTGTTAAGCCGAACGTGATCACGAGGGGGTGTTAATGTAACTAACGGGCAAAATGCCACCAAACTTCAACAAACTCCCCCTCATAGCATCACCCCGTGCTTCGCACTTCCTCATACTCCCCTTCGGGGAAATGCGGGGGAATTTTTTTTTTACTTTTGTTCTTGCTGGCTGATTTTAGTGTTTGCGTTTTCACCTCCCATATATAACCAGTGTTTTGGCACTCTTTGCCGCAGTTGGCCTCGCGCCATTAACATCCAACCATCATCATCACTACTGCCGCACGATTAGGACGAAACGGCGTTTCCGAGTGTTTCGTTCCAAATGCGACGTTCCCGGTAACAACCATGCTTTTTCGGTATATGGCCTAAATGCAAACGAAAGAGAAGTTCGTTGCAGCTAAATCCGTACCTTTTAAGCGCAGCGGTTGGCTGTCACGCGATTTCGCGGCAAACTACCCGTGTTCCGCGAAGCATGCATGGCTTCGTATACACTCGCGGAAGCATCAAGCCGCCTCTCGCCTTCGTTGAATTTAACGACGCCTTCGGACGTCTTCGTTATATTTAACGAGTGACGGTTGCGTGCGCCCTGATTTCTGCTTGTAAACTCAGCCGAAGCCTTTTTTGATTAGGCCGTTCTCCCGATTTGGCTTGCGGTGATTTTTCCTCGCCGCCCGTGATCGCTGTACACGCAACCGCTCTTCCAAGTCAGTTGCTCGTTTCAAAGTGTCCTAGTGGGATCGACTGGCTTCTCTTGGGTGAGTCGTGAACGCTGTGTTCTAGGTGCCACCTCCGCCGCCAAAACGCAGAATTCTGTGAACTGCTGACTTTTTTTAGTGTATTTTTTACACCGTGAAAAATATGTGAGAAAATGTTGGGTTGCTTTTCTGACAACGTCACGGTGTAGTATTGTTGTTGTAAGCATTAGCGCAAAAGAGAGAAAAAAAAAAGAAAACTCCCGGAAACGTGAAACCTGAGAAGGGGTGAAGCATGCAGTGTGCAAGTGTATTCTTGGCGCGTTGGTGTTTTTGCCAGCGGAGATGGAACCGTTGGGAGGTACAGGTATACAGCTTTGCTGGAAAAGTCTCGTTGTCTTTTAAGCACCAAGTGTTTTAGCGCCAGGCGTAAATGAGGCTCCCAATATTTTTTTTTAGTACGCGTCACGTTCTAGCGCGAAGCGTAAACGTGTGTCCCAGTGTTTTAGTACCGTGACTAGGTGAGACGGCGATTACGACGACGACGACGAAAGGAGGCGCCAACAGTCCCGGCCCCTAAGCGGCTTCGCCCCTAAACAGTGAAGCCAGGTCTTTCGCCCCATTAAACAATAAGTACTTCAATATTTCAGAACGTTCTCCAGTAATTGTAGCTGCGTTGGCGTTCGCTCGTTATTCACAGCGCTTTGCTCCCTTTTCTTTAGTGCGTTCGGCCGCTTTTCTGATGAAGGCGAAAAGCAAGAACGCCCGTGTCTACGAGATTTCGGCGCACGTTAAAGATCCCCAGGTGGTCAAAATTAATCCGGAGCCCTCCACTACGGCGCCCTTTATCGCCTGCGTTGCGTCGGCGCGTTAAACCCCACAATCAATCAATCAATCAATCAATCAATCAATCAATCAATCAATCAATCAATCAATCAATCAATCAATCAATCAATCAATCAATCAATCAATCAATCAGTGTCATGAGTTTTTTTACAGTATACCCACGTCATAACGTAGTCCTTGGAACAGGAGCCTGCGGCATTTCGTTAAAAGCGGTTCGATTTGCTCCCCACGCACTGGACTGTTGACCTTAAAAACCTTTGAGTAAAGCGGAAATTTAAATAAAGCAATTTTGCAATAGCGGGGCTTTGCCTTATTCCTTGAAAAGTTATATTTTCTTTCATTCTGCATTATAATCTAGCCCTTCCCTACGTCACAATCCAGCTGTAAGTCGCGCCATAGTGCTTCTATTCACTTTGAATTAAACACCGTGGGAGAGCGTTATTATTTTTTTTTTCCGCGTGAGATCAGCCTATTCCTGACGCCCTTGCCCTCAACGTACACGTTATAACTTCGCGCCGGCACTTCGCACACCGCGTGTGCGGTGCTAGGCGAGACAGCGTCATCAGCCCGGCAAGATTTGTGGGCGACCTCGCGACAGGCTTCGGGCTCGTTAATTGCGCGCTCTCTTTATTTTGCGAGGCGCAATCTTTTTCCGCGGGGTAACCGTGCCGTCGAACGTGCGCTCTTATACATGCACGTTCCCTCCAGCCTTATGGAAAAACGTGGCACATTGTCGCCGTCTCTGAGCGAGCGACGTATACCAGACGCGGTGGCTAATTGCCCCAGCGCCATATATCGCGTCTGCAGAGTGCATGCACCCACGCCACGACGGCCTGTCTGTAGATCGTAAGAAAAAAAAAAAAAAGGCTTAGCGTGCCTGCGTGTTTCTTGTCTGTCATCGCTGCGATGGTAATGACCGAGAAGGAGTTCTGGCTGTTTATGTATACCCCTGTGCCGGTAGAGTGGCTTCTCGTTAGCGTGTTTGGCCAATCTCATCGTGCGGAGATTGATTAATGCATCGTAGAGGATATACGGGCAGCAGCCTCTGCTGTAGACGCTTAACGGGTAACCTGTTACCGCCGTCGGGAGGTAGATCGTGTCCCGCCTGCACACCGCTTGATCCAACTGAAAAACGGGCGTTGATTTCGACCGTTCTGCGGAACTTCGTTGAGACAAGTGGCCTCCCCCCTCCACCCGCCCCCTTATGCTGTTGTAAAAACCTTGGTCTTTGTCACAGGCTCGACAGCTTTGTCACTTCTCGTTTAGGCGCCAAACTTCTAAGCCTAACGTGGCGCCCTTTCTACGCTTTTGTGTAAATATACGTGTTACCTCCACCCCTCGTTTTAGGGAAGTTTTGACGGTGGCGGCTTTAAGCTTCATGCACTTTTAGGGAACCCATAATAGGCGAATCTTGCCTCTTAGATCGAATTAACAGCAGCGGAATAGAGTAAGCCCTCGTTATAAAGAACTCGGGATAGGCACCTCGCTTAGTTCTTTACGAGGGGATATATTGCGCAATGCCCATGCAGTTGTGACTATGAACCACTGGGAATAAACCGGAATTTCGAATGAAACGGTTCTGTTAAAACGATGTTCGACTATATTCTACTCTAGAGGGTAATTGTTGCTATATGCGGCTTGCCGCAAACCTCGTCGCTTTTTTTAAAGCGAAGCTTTAATGTTCCGGTGGCGTCTGTAACGCGAAAACGCCGGGTTAAATGAAAGAAAAAAAGCGCTTCCCGTGTCCGAAATCGAACCCGGGTCTCCCGCGTTATAAAGCGGGCGTCTATCCGATTGCTCCATTTCGACATGGCCCAAACTCAGACCAAACGCAGACGACAACCAAAGAATCCGTCACGAGAAAGCTCCGCGTTCAACCATCGTCTTCGTGCATGTTTCTTTTTTTTTTTTTTTCCGCTGCCGACTGCAGCGCCATACTCAATCCGCGTAGTTACAACGAAGCCGAGCTGTACCTTTTTCTTAACGCATATATGGTACCGCTTCCACGAGGCTACAATGTTTCCGACTGCCGTGCGGAGCTGTCGGTTTGTCATATTGACCGATGCGCCGAACCGGCCGAAAAAAGAAAAAAAAAAACTGCCTTGTGCGTGTTTACAGACTGACGAAGATGCGACAAATATTCGTCGATCGCAATCAGACTGCGTCGGGTTAGCGTGCGCCAATCTCGCCAACCGGTGTCCTCGCGCTCGCAACACTGGTTCTTGTAACGAAGACGACGTTTCGTCTCGCGGCCTTCGCGGTATATCGCGCGCGTGATCTATCACCTGTCCTTCACTAGTTAAGATACGTTGACACGAATACAATGGAGTTGCTGCTCGCCTCGCGCATGCGTGTCATCTGTCTACGCGTGACCTCCTTGTACCTGACGTATCTATTTCACAGCGTTATGTGGAAGATGTCGCTTGTTCAGCACGTAAAAGACGCTGCATTCCACTCCCCTACTCCCCCTTCCTCTTCCCTAAACCGGCCTTTGGCCTTCCTTACCAATAAGGTGCTACTACTCATCTTACTCTCCTTCTTCTTCTTCTTCTTCTTCTTCTTCTTCTTCTTCTTCTTCTTCTTCTTCTTCCTCCTCCTTAATCTTTCTTCTTCTTCTTCCTCCTCCTTAATCTTTCTTCTTTCTTCTTCTTTCTTCCTCTTGTTGTTTTTGTTGTTGTAGGCTTATCTTTAAAATGAACTGGCCGAGGCTTGGCATTTTTCGAGCGCTCTAATTACGTCATTACAGCAGTGTAGCGGCAAGTGGCGCTTCCTTTCTGTTGCAGCGATAAACGCATTCGATATCAACTTTAGAAAAAAAAGAAACTGTCGAAGCTTGCACAAGTCGCGCAAGGCTTGAACCGTAGCGAAGCTGCAGGATTTCTACGTGAGCAGTGACGGACACATTACCACGCATTTGTGCAAGTTTGAAATTGTTTATTTACTTGCTTCGTCGTCGCTTTGCACTGTGCCAGTAGTAGTCATCATCATATTCATCGATATCGTCGTCTTCCTCTTGGCAACTGCCTCATGGTCGCCGCGAGGCACGCTCTAACGGGCGCTCGGCATTTCCTCGCTCCTCGGGGTTTCTGGCAGTTTTTTTTTTGCTGAAGCCACTACGCGTACTGGAGGCGATCGGTGGTCGCCGCGAGGCACGCGCTCACGAGTGCTCGGCCTATTATTTGTATTTTTAACGCGTCGCGCGTTACGCGCCACACATTACGGCCAGCGATTAGCAAATAACTCAGTGCCGTTCACTGCTGTTGATAACCATATCCAGATGCAAAGGAAAGAGTGAAAACGTTTATCGCAAGTGTTGCAGAGTCCCTTTAGGTAAGTTGCCTTCGGTCTTTGGGCAGTAACAGTTCGTGATTTAGTATCGAGTCGGCAGCCAGTGCAGGGCGGCAAAAGAAGACGGGACGGGAATGACACCGAAGTAATGCCGAGACTGGTGGCCAATAAGAGAAGCGACAGGCAAACAAGACCCTATCACACGGCAGATCTAATGTCATTCAAAGTGAATGATATTAGCTGTTAATGACATTCGGTTTGGCCTTGCGGGTGTACACGGCGAGACCAATGTCATTTGATAGTGATAGCGGCGACGATTAGCGAGCTCACAAAGCCGCAGAATTATATTTCAAGCGCATCTAGAATGTTTTAGATGCGACTGCATCTCATTCACTCGCCTTGTCCCTCCATACGGCGTTGTTGTCCGTCCACACCTCGCCCCCTTCACTATAAAAAAATAATAGTTAGCGGCGCCCGGTTTCGATCCCACGACCCTGTGGGCGGAACGCGAGGTACATGGTGCTCTTCCCACTCTGCCATAAAACCGAGACAGAGTCAAATGCTACGAACGCGCCTTATATCCTTGACTCATTCAAACTACGTCAAGATGCTACTGATACAACGCATGATGGGGCAATGGTTAACACTTGCAATAAAAGAAAAGAAGCTCCCACTTACAGCAACAATGATGGAGTAAAGGTCGTTGCGACAGCGAAGCCCCAAGCATACCACTTAGAGAGATTGACCAAGATTGGCCAATAAAACATAATAAAAATCATAAAACATAATAATCATACGCGTTCCCGACACGTTTCACGTGATTTCAGAATCAATCCAACGGAAACACCAAGTGAACCCCACAATGCGTCGCATCTACACAGGGTTCCCCTCTCGAGGAGGTGGGCGCAATTTTTCATAAAACATACTGAAGGATTATTTTTTAAAATAAAAATAGGAAAATCATCGGTTTAGGTGACATCAGTAGACATCACAAGCCAAGTCCGCAAAAGATCCGTATTTCTTTTTTGCTAGCACTTGCCTTTTTTTTATTTGAAAAACAACATTAAGGGGAAAATATGTTTACTCACAGTTTTTAGAAACATTATTCGGTGTTTATTACTGAACTTTCTTGTCTAGTGACGCGCCACTGCTGTCGAGGCTACCCATTTGGCTGCTGCATGAGCTCTCGAACCTCAGTTAGCCGCTAAAGGCCATTCGCCTCAAATGTCATTCGGTATTCTCGTATAGCGCTGAATCAATGACGTTTAGAGCGAATAACATTTGCTCTAAATGCCATTAGGTCTTCCGTGTGACAGGGGTATAAGACGGTGAACGCGCATAGCGCGCTTGGCACCGTGTACGAGGGACGCGAGAGAAACGCCGCATTTCGAACTTTGAAGCCGGAGAAAGTTGCGCGCCGCGGGCCGAGCGCAACTGTTGGCGAGCGTCAAGTTGGCGATGGAGTTAAACGAGATATGGTTACGCATTCTTAGAAATCCGCAAATATATTTTTATTTGGGATTTTCTTTTAAATGCAGAGCATTTGTATGACTCACGATGTCACCCGTGCGTCGGCGTCCGCAGCAGCCAGCCTCCCCCTACACTATAAAAAGAAAAAGAAATAGCAGTTACCGGCGCCTGGTTTCGATCCCACGACCCTGCGGACGAAACGCAAGGTACATGGTGCTCTACCCACTGCGCCACAAAACGACACAGAATTAAAGGCTACGAACGCGCCTTATATCCTTGACTCATTCAAACTACGACGTCAGCGGCGTGCGTTGGCGACTCAGCCACGTAAACGACCCCTACGCCACGTAAACGACCCCAATGTCTGCATTTACTCGTGTCCCTCGCGCGGGGGCATGCGACGGAGGATTTTTTATCTGACGTCGGCATGATTCCAGGACACTTCGTGTACGTCAAATTTCGCGAGTTACGGCTTCTGGAAATGCGCGCATTCATCCAGCTGGCACTTCAGAACTCTGATTAATGATATGCTTCGAGCTCTGCAAATAAATAAGGAAAAAAAGAAAAAAATAATTAAGGGGCGCGCGGATGTCTGCAGCGACCAAAGTTACGAGGAATCGTCGCGCCCGCAGAAACTTCCATCAACGCCCACCACGCACACGGCCGCGCTCCGAGGACAACGCACTAAAGGGAGCGTGTGTAGCCGTCGTGACAAGCGAGGGACATTTGAAAAGAAACCGCGCAGTTAGCATATGATTTACACGGTATACAGCAGAGTACGCGGCCCTCCCACTCGCCTGCTGCCTTGCGGTCTTGAACGCTGCCGTTCTACGATTTTTTTTTCTGCAGCGGAACATGTTAGGACGCGTACCCCTTAAAGCGTATATGACGGTATAAAGTGTAAAGCGTCGCATCAAAAGGTTCTGCCTGCACGCACGTGGCCGTCGTTGGGGAGGAAACGCGCGTGGGACTCCTGGCGAAAGGCGGGAAATTTAAGCCTAATGAGGGGCCCAAAAATGGCTTTAAATACCCGTGGGTCGTAGCATGGTTGTTTTCAATAGATGCGAATTTGGGTTAAGGTTTTTTGAGTGCGGACTTATTAAGACGGCGACACCAATATATAGGCGCCGAAGACATCCTGGATGTAAAAGCGCTAGATGTGGTTTGACCGTTTTTTTTTTGTTTTGTTTGGGGGGGGGGGTGTGATGATGATGATGATGATGGCTATATAACCGCGTATAAGTTGCATTTGTTTGCCAAAGGCGCTGTCCCGTTTCTGTGCATCCGTCTCGTGGGAGTGCGCGATATTAAGAGGAACAATGAACTCAGCGCCACAAGCAGTACCCTACAAAATGTTGAGCTGCAGAGGAGGAAAATGACCTCTGCATCTCACTGACCGAGGCAGGCAGCAAAGCAGTGTTAGGATGATTCCAGACTAACGCTTACATGAGCCTTACTTAGACTTCATGTTGTCTTCAAAGCGAAGGCAAAAGAGAGCCGCCAGTGAGCAAACACTGTGGTGGATATCCAAATCAACGACACGTCCTCTGGGAATATCGTCGGAGTGCTCGAAGCATACCTGACTTACGGACACCAACGCAACTCACGTCTCCCATTGAACAGACCTTGTTGACTGTTGCCTTCGAGACGGGAGAACGCTTGCCATGAACTGCTTGCACTAGTGCAGTTGATTAAAAATACACTAAAGAAGAGTCTGCTAAAGTAAAAGCGTTTTTAGTGGAACCAATGGCGTCCTGTCAAGAAACTAATGCTCGAAACTACTGGTGCGCTTCATTTGTGTGTGTAAATCTTCGTCCTTGTCCCGCCTAGCGCCAGCTATGTTCCGAGTAATGCTCGAAGTTTTCACGAAATTGTTATTGTTGCGGGATTTGGTTGCGTGCTCTAATTGCTATCAATACTCATATATACTGTGCTTCATACAGCAACGACGGTCGATTTTGCAGAGTTTGCGAGAATCACGGTGTTTTCAGTCACTGTCGCGTGGCCGTGATTGACGGTTCACTAACCGCTTTCTTTTTTCTTCTTTTTCGTGCCCTTCGCAGGAGAGGCCTTTGAAAACCTGACCCCTGTTGGTGACCATGGCTCGCAAGCAGCTTCTGGTAGCGTGGAAGGCGCTGCGGAGGCTACTCCTGCTGGGCTTCGTCTGGATGGGCGTCTGCTACGCCGTGTTTCACTTCACGCACGGAGCCGGCAACTCGTTCCTCATCGGGCCCTTCCAGCGTAGCCTGCTGCAGACCGCTGCGCCTCCCGAAAACCATATCCCAGTGGAACCGGCTAAGGCACTGTCGACGGGGAGTCAGGACGCGGCCTCGGGCCGCGACTCCACTGCCGGCGTCCCGGCTCTCCTGAAGCTGTCCCCTCGCGTCGACATCTCCCCTTCCGTTTCCATCAAGAGCTTCCTCTCGAAGTTGTCGAACATGTCCAACATTCCCGGCGCCTACTGGGGCAACGGTCGGAAACCGCCCATCAGCTCCAAGAGCTGCGTCAAGTTCCCCGAGCTCTACGACCTGTCCTTCAACAACCTCTACTGGCAGAGGCTGTCGGTCCGCAACGGCACCTTCTACATCTACGGCGCGTATTTCGACAACCGGGCTCGGGTCGGCAACGTTCCCCTAGTGCGCATCCTGGTGATGGCAGACTGGGTCAAGCCGCCGCCGACGCTCTGCCAGTTGTGGTACAACAACGGCGCCTACCCCACCATCTCCACCACGAAGTACACCTACGCCTGGTACTCCAAGTGGGGCAACTACCAGGACGGCATCCTGCAGCCGTTCATCGTGACCTGCAAGGCGCCGTACATCAACCCGAAGCGCGAGCCGCCCGTGTCCGTGTCGCTGGTGGAGAAGCAGTGCGACAAGCCGACCAACAACGTGCGCGTCGTCAACAACCGGCCGGCCAAGAAGCAGGACTTCGCGGTGTGCGTCAAGGGCCTGGATTTCCTCAAGGACGACCTGAGCGTGCGCCTCATCGAGTGGATCGAGCTCCTGAACATCCTGGGAGCGAAGAAGATCTTCCTCTACGAGCTCGAGGTCCACCCGAACATTTCCAAGACACTACAGTACTACCAGCAGCGGGGCCTGGTCGAACTGACGCCCATCACGCTACCCGGCGGCCAGCCCAACCTGCCCGGCCTGCGGCACAACTTCCTCAGTATGAAGCTCACCCACAAGCGTCAGAACGAGCTGATCCCGTACAACGACTGCCTCTACCGGAACATCTACTCGTTCGAGTACATCGTCCTGTTGGACATCGACGAGGTCATCATGCCCGTGCAGCACAACACGTGGCGGGAGCTCATGGACGAAGTGGTCCCCATGGCCCTGCTCCAGAAGAACTACACGCGGGCCAGCTACAACGTCCGCAACGTCTACTTCCTGGACGACATGATGAGCGGCGAGGAGAAGCAGCACACGGTTCACGAGGTCGGCATTCCGGGCTTCATGCACATGCTGCAGCACGTGTACCGCGCCAAGAACTTCACCAAGCCCGGCTCGTACGTCAAGTGCTTCCACAACGTGGAGCGCATCGTGTCCGTGCACAACCACTTCCCGCTCAACTGCTTCGGCAGCTGCACCACGTACAGCATCGACACGCCGTACGCGCAGCTGCAGCACTACCGCAAGGACTGCGTGGGGCCTTTGAAGAAGAGCTGCAACAGCGACTTCAAGCTCTACACGGTCAAGGACACCACAATATGGAGGTATAAGGACGAGCTCATCCAGAGGGCGTCCAAGGCACTTAAGGACCTAGGTTTCTTCACATAGCGTCTAGTGACTGCTAAGTTATTGGAATACTGCGCCAGGACCAAGTCTCTCATCGGTTGTGCTCTGCTGCGCCGTTGCACCGTGCACAAACCGCCGTGGCATTCGGGAACCTGGTTTTCTTCTGGCAACGTCGTCTTGTGTGCCTGTTGAGCTGTGCGAGAGAACCTAGTTTGCTTTCTACGTGGGTGATGTGCTTTTTTACGCAGTTGTCGTGTATGTGCGCGTGTGTGCGAGAGACCGAGGTACTTGAAGCAGGCCTGCGTTCCAGAGGTCCAACAGGCCGATCTTTGCAACTTTACGATCCCAAGTGCGCGTCATTTGCCTTTCGTTCTTCTTGTTTCGCGGACTCCCAAGATGGCCCAAGACACTTAAGCACCTGGGTTCCTTACCATATCGTATAGTTAGCACTGTTGCACTGCTCGCAAAATATGTGCCTGGACATGTGCCCTGCCGGTGGTGCCTAATGTGTGTGCGACTTTCGTGCTTTTGTGTTCGCGGTGACAGACTTTCTTATTGGTGTGCCATAGCTTTTGTGAAGTGTTGTGGGCGCCTAGGGCGGGAACGCGCGAGCGTTTGCTGGCATTCACGAGTGGAGGTTGTTGATACGTACTCTCTCTAGACTGGGCTCCGAGGAACACTTGGGGACGAATCTTGTTGTAGGAGTTTTGTTCTAATAGCTTTGAACTGGTTTCGGTTCGGGCGGATGTACAGACAGGCTCGGTCCTGGTTTATAGTTAACGTGCCGCGCATATCGAATGCTGTTTTTGTCTCATTGTACAAAGACTAGACTCATTCGTAGCATGGCCCTACCGGCTATGTTCGACACTTGCTTAACTGCGTTTGTTACCCCGTTTTTTTTTTTTTTTTTTTGTCTTTTGCAGTTCGCGAGTAATGATCGTAGCCCAAATGGCAACACCTTTCCGTGTAATTTGCCAGTCGACTGTGATTAGCGTCTCACAGCATTTTTTTCTTACGTGTCGTCTTGCAAATGTGTATTTATTACTGTGATTCCGAGCCCAGGCCGCGACCTTGGGTGGGCTTAGTAGCTTACAAGCCAGCAGTCTCCGCGCCCTGCGCAGTATTGGCGCCGACGTCCGGCGTTCTGTACATAGAGGACACATTCAGGGAGGATCTTACGGAACATGCTGGTCATATTTGAGGTCATAACCGTAGTTCTCCTCGCTCTCCTTGCGGTGTTATACGAACAAGCACAGACTGGAGCTGGAGCAATCACCAGGTCCCTTTTTGTGAGTTTTCGCTACAATAAAACACTTTATTTGTTAGAAAAATGAAGTACCATCTCGAGCCTCTGTGTCCTTGTCGTTTTTCGTCGCTTGGTATCTAACGGATGCCCCAAGCATGCCGTGTGCACAGCCGTTTAGATAATTAGGCCTGACAGGTACAGGACGAACATCTGGAACGACATCCACCGTGTGGAGTGGAATTGATTCGGGTCGCATTCGTGCTAGCAGGAAAGGGAAGTGTAAAGGCTCCTTCTTCGGCCGCTGCGGCCAAGGTTTCGTGCGGTCGGGGCGTTAGTTGGAGCTGCGTCTCCACGCCGGGGTCAACCAACGTCGCCTCCAGGGACTGCGTATGGGGGTCAGGGTTGCGTGCTGAGCTTAACGCTGTTCCGCATGATTGGTATTGGGGTATCCGCCGCAGTGCGAGCACGTGGAGGCACAAGGTACGTTGTAGAATCGGTGGAGGGTGCGTTAGTCTATCTGTTGAAGGACGACGACGATCTGCCGCCTTGTAACGCTACGCGCCAAGGAGTTCAAGGTAGGTGGTCGAACGGAACAGCAGCCTATCGGCGGTGAGTGCGACCACGGGCGGCGCTGCGAAGCGCGTCTCCGTGACGTCGGCTTAGGGATCCTCGCATTTGTCGTCTGATTCATTCGGGCTCGCTCTCATTGCTGCTTCTTTGCGCTCAGTTGACGTCTGATGCTTGTCCGCACCAGATTTTGCGTGTGCGTAACCTTTTACCACAATAAGACTTAACATCGCATACAGCAGCTTAAGGCATTTAAATTACAGTTTTGGATACCGCTACGGAAGCAACATTGACGGCTTCGCCCCATTCCTTGCAAAGCCGGTCCTGTGCTGAGCGCGAAGAATCGGAACTAGGCGTCAGCTTCTGTATTAAACAATCTTTCGAACAAAGGGAACAGCCAGCTGCGAGTAACCTACAACCGCGAAAATACAAGACCAAAACAAATTCCAGGCCTTCAGGCCTGTCGGCTTTGGCACAAGGCATTACGATTTCCGGTTATCATATGTAAGGTAAAACAGTTTTCGCAACCTTGCTGAATGCTCGAAAGTATTTTATCACATCACTTTACGTTGTCATGGCATGAAAGTATGCCGACATGCACTATGGGCTGCAAAAACTGTAGGTTGGGTTCCAAATAACCCCCTGTGTGTATAGGCGCGTGCTGGTTTTATACCAGGCTTCTAACCAGTATGGAGGTTTATTGAGCAAAATGAGTCGCGTCTGCGGTATCTGCGGTAAAGATACAGTAACGCTATGTTTGCTCAGACGTAGAGGGATATTTCGGTGCATTTTCCACAGTCATGTCTTCCAAATCTTCAGACATGCGTTGAAGGAAAACTGCACTCAACAGGAGGAGGCAGTAGAGCAGGAGAAAATTTTAAAAGTAAAATCGAGCTGGTTAGTGGGCCGGGTGCTCAGTCCAGGCAAAAGAGAAAGAGTAACTTTCTTCAATTCATAGAACGCATCCAGAGTAGACGAGGATTTGTTCTTTACGCCTTGAATGGTTGGAAAACAATAAAGAGCTGCTTGGAAATATTCTTCGGTTTCGAATCTTGTAATATATGCACCTATTATATTTATTGCGTTGGTTACCGAGTATATCAAGCCTTCAACACCGCAATCACGTCGTACGGGTTAAGAGTCAGTTCGTTATGATAACGATGGCTGCGATAGAAATTCGGAGCACAAAAGCCGGCTTCGAGAAAGCGGGCGATTTCTAGCACAGGCACTGCTGCCCCTCACAATCGGAGTGTAGTAGACGACCGCGGCGCTAGTACCTAAGCCGACGTCAGAGCCAGGGGGCGGCAATAGGGTGTATTCACAGAGCCTTGGACCGCGCGGCGGCGCTACCTGCGCGGCGGTGGCGACGCCATATTTGAGGTTGCACTCCGCCGCGCGGGCAGCGCGTTTCCCGACGCGAAACGTTGTTTGCGGCGTGGTGCTGGCAAGAACGTTCGTGTGGACGGTGTTTTTCTTTGCGTGATTCGTGTATTTGAGAATGCCTGGTCGTCACGAGTGGCCAGCATTGTTTTGGCTGCGAAATTCCGGGTGCGCTCTTCACGTCTACAACCGCAGACCCGAAGCAGGCCGAACGAAGGCCGGGTTGTTTGTTGTTGTTTCGAAGCCAAGGCCAGGGCAGTGCTTGACGACAGATGATTTCGCGCGACGAATGCAACTGTCCGATGATTTGACAGGCGCGGCCAGCGGCGTGCATAACCCGGTCCGTTTTGGCGATTTCGCGCTATCTCGGTGTCATCCCCGTGCGCCGATTTCATTATTTCCTCCGTTGCTTGAAGCGACCGTGGCGCGAGTTGAGAAAATTTCTTCACCCAAGGCTGCGAGGATATTTGATGTGGTGGTGGCGTGTGAGAGAGAAGCTGGTTTTACCGTGGCACCCGGCATGTTGCGCACTTCTTGAGGAGTATGAGAGACGGTGAGGTGCTCTGGCGACAGTGTTCTGTGCGTTGAACGCACGAAGGATCGTCCATTTGAGCTCCTAATGAAGCGGAACAACCATCGCAAGGTAAGTACGTCATAAAATTAGGTATGGTGGTGACGACAAAGATCCCACCGATGATTTTCAAGTCTTTTCCTTTCTGTAAAGACGAAGCGGAAATTATAAGCAGAACAAGATTATGGAACACGTACGCTTTGGCTACTTCGAAAGCAGCGCAGAGACAAGTGACAAAGGCTGCTCTAGTTTGCCCCTGCATACGTTAATGTTTTATTCTCTGCGCTTTTTTTGAAGTAGTCAAACTGTGTACCCAGCGTCAAGCTTTGGTTTCTGATCACGTAACACGCTTGGTCATTAGAGAACAGTCGAAGGGGACGAATTGGATCAATTTGGATGCCCGCAATTACCTGGGAAGCGATATTGCATGTACGCGTGCGTTCACCTCAACACTCGAAGTATAGCCCACGTTGAGGCTGGGAGGCCAGTATGGTTCGTCTCATCCATAAAGTACGCCGGCTACCTTAATTTGTGAACATTTTAAGCATGCGAATGTTTCAAACATGTGACGAGGTGCGAGGTGAAAGCTCCGGCGCCTATCGCTCCGAGGCCCACCTGGATGAAACGGGTTCCAGCAGATTCGACACTGATTAACCATATTATCGATAACTTCTTTGGGAATTCGTCGAATGAAGACAGACATCCTTCAAGCACTGCCCTAGCCATCTCTTTGAAACAGCGAAAGAAAAAAAAAAATACACGGCGCGCTTTTTTTTATTTTCTCGTGCAGCCTGCTTCGGGTCTGCGGTTGTAGGAGACCAGCGCAGTTCGGATTTTCGAAGCGAGAACAATGCTAGCTACTCGGTAGGACGAGGCATTCGCAAACCCACGAATCACGCAGGAAAAACGCCGTCCACACGAACGTTCTTTCCAGCAGCACGCTGCAAACCACGTTTCGCGTCGGGAAACGCGCTGCTCGCGCGGCGGAGTGCAACCTCAAATATGGCGTCGCCGCCGCCGCGCAGGTAGCGCCGCCGCGCGGCCCAAAGCCCTGTGAATACACCAGGCTGTGCGGTGAACGACCGTCTCCTACGGTGGATTTTATCTGTTTCATTTAGCAGAGGAAATGTGTTACAACTACTCATTACTTCAGAGACCACACAACTTTAATTTGCCACCGCGTCGTAGCCGTTGGTAGTCGCAGGATGCCAGAACCAGCTGACAGCACCCTCGTACACATAAAATAAAACGTGAGATTTCGATGTTAGCGCTCCTATCGTGGGCACCCCGTAGATGCTGTGAAGTGTGCGGGAGGCTCTGGTCTCTTTACGACCAAAATGCTTTCAAGGTGTTTTCGCAGTACCATGTGGCACGCTGATCTAATGAAGTCAGCAATTGACTGCACACTTGGAAGACCACAGTGCGACGTGTAACAAATGGTGAGCGGGAGCGCTTAACTTGTACAAAGCTTTTTTGGCTATCAGCCTAAACGGACATGACCAACAGCGACAGCTTTAGAACTATGGGCACGCAGTTACAATGAACCTCTGAAGACAATTTCATGGTGTAGGTCGCCATGATGCCGAATGGAAATGTACCCGATTTAAGGGCGACGTACACGATGCGTGTAGGTCATCTACAGGTGGAATATGACGCAAAAGAAATAACAGACCCCTCCGAGGAAGGGTGAGGGGATGCACAGCATATAATAAACCAATTTCGCGAGGTCACTTGCCGTGTGCGATTGTTAGTTTCGCTTTATAAAACTAGTGCACGTGAGTTGACTAGTATAAGTTTGTTTTCAGGAGCGTGAACTTAAGTGAAGCATCCTTGGTTGAAAGCAAAATAAGAAGCAAGGTGTTGCGCGATAGCTACCCAAACTGCAGTACGGCGTGGCGTAAACTCTAGCAGTAGCGGCAAGGGTTACGTCACCGATCGACGCGGCTCAAGCGGGCAGCGGCAGCTCGCGCTAGTTTCACCTTCGACCTCTGTTTCTTGGCTCAATTAAACGACGCATGGGCGGAATTGACCGGATCTGTATGGTTTAAACCACCTGAACGTTCTTATTGGCGCGGGTCCAGCGGACAGCCGGAAACAGCGCCTCTTTCTTCATTGTTTTTTGTTGTGTTTTTATCTCGCCTTCCTTCGACGCCACTTTTAACTGTCTTTCTATTTTTTAAGGAATAATCTAAGGGTATTTCTGATTAAAGAAACGCCGGTAATCCGTTTTATGTAGCTGTGTATTGCCGCAAATATGTTGACGGTTTCTTTTGCGCCAAAACAATGCTGACATATCTGAGTCGTGTCAACAATGTTAGTAGTTCGAAATCGTCTGGCCTATGTGAGGTTTTTTTTTTCTTTTTTCGAAATAAGCCAAATCCGCAAACCGAAACTAAGTCAGATAAAACTGCATTGGCGAGAGAAACTCGCCAACTTTCCCCTAGGAAAGAGGTGGCAAAGAAATAGGTGAGCTAACGCCCTGCCAACGTGTACACAGATCGTATTTTGTATCGAAAATTTTGTGGCACGGATCAAAATGAGGAAAATCCATTTGCCAAAAAAAATTTGCCAGATGGAGGGCCTGCTGACCAGCTCCCGTCACGCTGACCAGATCTTTCTGGTCACCCGTGCCAGGGCTGCAGCCAAGGCCCAAGGGTACCTGGACTGAGGCGAACCCACCCCACCGAGTGACGGCTCAACAACCACCGTTCGCTCTAATAAATGTTTATTTATTCTTTCTCTTTCTTTGGCGTGACTGTTCGAACTGTTTCATGGGTGTTTTCAGAAGGGGTTTTCCTTTTTTTTTTCTTTTTGGAGCTACCTTATCATGAACTCGGACGGCAATTCAGAGATCGGCAAAAGATCTGTCTTCAGACGCCGACGACAAAGTAAACAGAAGAAGAAGTGGACTAAATGAAACTAGATGTGAAACAATATTTCATCTCGTCTCACCTGTCCGTACGGAGTAAATCTGGTTACTTTTATTTTTTACTCCAATATTTACCATTTTAGTACCTAACTAAATGCCGCCGCTTACAAGCCCGTGAGTACGAGCCACTTCATCAAGTTGAAGAACATATGAGCAGCCTTCTTGGGAAGTGTTTTGGAAATTCGTGGCAAGGCAATGCAAAGCTTGGTTACTTCGTGAGTATTTTCAGGCGTGCCCAAGAAAATTATCCTACGGAATAATTTGAAAAGACCTGCTACTATGATGCTGCCAAGAGGACTCTCACCTGCTCTTCATGTATAGTTGCATATGTTTAATGCCCCCTCCTCCAAAAGCATTCTTGAAATTCAGTTTGAACAAAGTTCTCACAAGAATGCCGCATCAACTTGAATGTTTCAATTCAATACGAGCCAAATCCAAATTTATGATTGTAATATTGCTAAAATTCACCGCATAATTTTAATTACTTGTGGACATAAAGATTCCCTAGCTGACGGCAAGCACAACCCTTGCCGGATCATCGGTAAATGTGCAGCGGAAGGGAAGACGCAGAACAAGTGATGAATGAAGACACGTTTATTGAAAAAATACAAGCTCCCTTGACACGGCCCGAGTCCTCGGCCAGGAGTCGGAAATGGGATAAGAAGGAAGGAGTGGGGAGGGTAGGGAAAAAAAAAATGGATGACTGACTATACAGGGTGTCCACGTTATCATGCACCAAGTTGTTAAAAAAGAGAAACGGCGTTACTCAAAGAAAACCTATTGCATAATGTCTCTTGTACAGTAGACTAGCGGTCACTAATTTTTTCGTTAATGAGATGTAGATGATTAGGTAATTGATTGATTGATTGATTGATTGATTTATTGATTGATTGATTGATTGATTGATTGATTGATTGATTGATTGATTGATTGATTGATTGATTGATTGATTGATTGATTGATTGATTGATTGATTGATTGATTGATTGTGGGGTTTAACGCGCCGACGCAACGCAGGCGATGAGGCGCGCCGTAGTGGAGGACTCCGGATTAATTGTGACCGCCTGGAAATCTTTAACGTGCGCCGAAATTCGGTTTACACGGGCGTTTTTGCTTTTCGCCTCCATCAGGAAAGCGGCCGCCGCACGCAGCGCAACGCAATGAGGTAATTGTTATTAACTATCTAACTCGAGAAGCACTTCCTTAACCACTCAAGTGTCAGTGAGGCACTTGCAGGCACCCACAAGAGGCATCTGACCGCGGTATTTTCAGCGACGAACTAATTGCGTACTCATTTAATCTGACATAAAGAAACCCCGCGAAATACAAAAAATACGACCTGACGACGCTTCCTCCCGCATCATAAACCAGCGCCCTCGAATAGGCTGATTGAAAGTGACTGCTTTGCCTGCCACACGCCCGAAGAGACGGCGCATCACGTTGATATTGTCATGTATGGAAGTTTCGCGGAGCGCGTGTGGCATATAAGGCAGAAACACGGTCGTGATTTCTTTCTTTTTTTTATTTCATTCTGGCTAACTCAGAGGCAGGTTGTTCGAGGGCACGGCTTTATGACGCTGGCAGGAGCGCCGTGACACGGTCTTTTAAATGCAGAGCATTTCAGTAACTCACGATGTCACCCGCGTTGACGTCCGTAGTCGTAGTCCGCACCCCTCCCCCTACACTATATAAAAGAAAATACTATCCGGCGCCAGGTTTCGATCCCTCGACCCTGCGGGCGGAACGCAATGTACATGGTGCTCTACCCACTGCGCCACAGAGCCGACACAGAATGGGACGCTACGAACGCGCCTTATATCGTTGACTCATTCAAATTACTGCTGACGAGCGCTCTCTCGTCACCAGTTGCCACAAGTGCAACAACATTAACGTAACGCAAACTACTTAACGTCGTGCCCCCCCGGAAATGCTCTGCATTTCATCGTGACCCTCGCGAGGGTGATGTTTCACTGCGTCTTCCTAGTGGCCGGTACACTCGTCGCCATTTTAATATATTCGGGGGGTTTATTTATGAGTGAGAATAAATGAGCACGTAATTAGTTTCTCACTGAAAATGCCGCAGCTAGATTCCTCTTGTGGGGACCTACAAGTGCCTCAGCTTCCTGTGCACACTGCCCGGACCCTGAGACCTTGGCGTACATCCTCTGCATCTGCCCTATGTATGCCGGTGCCAGGCCCAAACTTGTGTCTGGGTACCGGTGGTTAGGGATACTATTGAGCCCCGGAAACGACGTCCTGCATCCTCCAGGGCCCCTCATGCTGCACCGAGAGGCCTTCAGGCTCCTCATCCCGTACCTCGAGGCGGCGGGCCTCACCACCCGCCCCTGAGCTGTCGAAGGGCCACATGTGAACGGCTGCAAATAAGGACATCCGACACCGAACGCAGACTCTTGCACCTTCGTGTTCGTCACACCTCCAACACCTCCCCTTTGATCTCACCAGGACGGAGGAGGTTGTCCGCGAATGATTCGATTGAGGATTGCTCTTACTCCTGCCCGCACTTATGGATGGAAAGGGGACTACCGCAGACCAGTGATGTTCCGTACTGGGGCGAAAAAATTCCCGTTTGTCGGTTCAGAAATTCCCTATTTTAACACGAAAGTGACGCCAGTACACCTTTGCCGAAGCAACCCGCCAGCAGGACGTCACTCGCCAAGCACACCCACAAGACAGCCTCCGACCCGCAAATCATCCTCAGCGGCAGATTTCGCTTCACATTTCACTTTTGTCTTTTACCTATCCCTGTGACAGAGGAATCAACCACAATTTTTAGCATATTTTTCCCGCAGGTTTCTCAGGAATTCCCTGCAAAATTCCCTGCGCTCTCTTTCTTCAGGTGACGGATCTTTACGTGGATTTCTGTTCGGTTTTCGGCGTTAGCCAGCGCCACCTATGTCTACTTTACGTAGCCTTCCGGACGCAGACGCCGTTCAGAGAATGAGAGTTGCAGCGTGAACTAAAGTCCACTACATCTGCCGCTCGCCAGCGTTTTACTAAGAGAGAGAGAGAGAGAGAGAGAGAGAGAGAGAGAGAGAGAGAGAGAGAGAGAGAGAGAGAGAGAGAGAGAGAGAAAATGCTCTTTAATGTAAACTGGTGAGGTCAGCCATGCTAGGGACAAGGCTTGCTACACCAGATGGGGCTGACTACGTTGATGAGTGGTGAATATTAGACATTAGGGTACGGGAGCAAGAAGACAAACATAAAATGTTAAAAAAACGACAAAGAAAACAAGAGAACGCTGCCAGCAGAGTCCGGACATAAAAGTACAATTGAAAAGAAAATCGTTAATGGAAACACTGAAAAACAATGAAAAGTAAACGACGGGGAAAAAATGAGTAACAACACCAACCCAAGAAAAATAAATAGATGAACGCCACAGTGCGAAAGGGTAGATATCGTGACACACTTGCTCTGTCTATGATCTAGAGAGATTTGTCCAGTTCAGTCTCTCGTAAGAACTGGAGCAGAACTTTTGTACCTAAGGTACTGTCAGCACTATTGGCCCAGGGCCCAAGAAAATGAAGAAGTTCGAGACTGCCTCCACGACGTACACGAGAAAGGGAGCTCGCTGCAGTTTTTCGCGCAGCAGCGAATCGAGGGCAGACGCACAGCAAGTGATTTACAGTCTCGCGCACAGCGCAAGTCCGGCACAGGGGGGAATCTTCCCATCCTATCTTAAACTTAAAACCCGAGTAAACGCCACATTCAGGCGCAGTCGGTGCAGAACTCCTTCACACCGCTTTTTGAGGCCGTGTGGAAAACGGAAGTCACAGTGCATCTCAATAGCGTGCAGTCGTAGATACCTGCGGTGAGGGTCCTGCCACTCCGACCTTTGTGCAGCCCATCCACTTGCGAGGATAACGGCGTTGCTGTCCTCTCGAGAGAAAGGAAGCTTGGTCGTGTTGCTCAGCAAGTGGCCTGCGCTGGCGGCTGCGTCGGATCTAATATTGCCTTGTATGTCCGAGTGACCAGGCAGCCACTGAAGAATGATTTCATGACCTTGGCGCACTGCCATTGTGTGAATTTCGACAATTTCACATACCAGCTGACTGTGGTTGTTGTGAAGCTTTCGGAGCGCTTGTAAGGCGCTGCGCGAGTCGAGGAATATTACCCATTGCTGGACATGATGTCCACTGATGTAATGAAGAGCAGCCCTCACAGCTGCTAGCTCAGTAGCAGTCGAGGATGTTTCATGGGTAAGTTTTCTTTCGATAGTGCACCGGACTGATAGGATCCACACGCCGATGGCGGATGAGCCAGGGCGAACCGAGCCATCCGCATAAACATGTGTGTAGCCTTTGTAAGTGCTGGAAATATACTCGCGTGTGAAGAACTTGAGCGCGGCCGCAGGCATGGCAGACTGTTTGCTAATTCCGGGTATCGTATTGCAAATTTTCCATGGCGCCAGTACCCACGCGGCAATATCGACTTTTGAGGCCGTTGAAAATTCGCCGGAAGCAGGTGTCTTACATACTGTGTGGAGAGGTCTGCCAAAGGATGAGTGTGACACCGAGTCAAATGGTGCAAAAACGTTCGAAGCACCTCTTGGCATTGTGGCACTGTGTCGAAAAGCACTATGCATTTCACGGTTTTTACCAAACAGCATGCTTCGTTTTCATGCGAGAAATTCAAGTAAAAACTGCCAGTTTGAAAAGGAAAAAAGACATCGTTGATTAATGGAGGTCATTTTAGCTCAGCGCTGGTACTATGGCGCCATCTCTTGTTGACTGCGAGCACGCAAAAACTAAGGCGCACCCGATTTGTCCTACCGCACCTCTGCCCTACCAAGACCCAAGCTAATAAGCTCGATGTTTTGAACAAGCGGGGCATAAAAATAGCCCTTGACCTTCCAGCCCAGACTCCCAGCTTGCACCTGTACACGGAGGCTGGCATGAACACCCTTGCCGACCTCACCTCCGACAGGCATCTTGCACAGCAGCATCGCCTAGCTATGACACCAGCCGGACGTTGCATACAGTGCTTGTGACAAGCTGTGACAGTGCTTGAGACAAGCTACATGCACAATTTGGGTTTAGCAGCATGGACGGGCATGGGCCGTAACTTTAGCGATAACATAGTTGACGTCCAACAAAACATGGAAGTTGGAAAAACAAGGAAGTTGGCAAATGAACACACCATTCGGATGCAAGGTAAAACAAAATGAAACATTCTCAGTATTCTTGGATCACCCCTTCTGCCAAAATATGACTCCAGTGCTTCCAACTTTGAAGTGGATTGTCGCAGTCTTCACGATCTCACTTTGCATGGGGCTTGACAAAGAAGTGTTAACACATGCACATGTCCCCTGAAAGTTTCTCTGCCCGCCCTCCAGTGCTCTTTAATAACGAAAACCAAGCTAGACGGTAAAGTTGCCTTTTACACAGCGTTTAGAAGACAGAGCGCTGGAAGCTCATGTATCGTCCGTCTTCCTGTGTCCCGCCATCTTAGCGCTGTTCAAATCACTGCTCTTTGTTCGCTGTGGCCCGAAGCAAGATATTTCCTGTTGATTCGAAAGCTCTTCTTATAAGAATGGGGCCTTCTGAGCGTCAATCTACTGCACAAAGGAATCGACTTACTTAAAAAGGCACAGCCCTCCTCAAGCCTCTTGTTAGCATTGTCCAGAGTCAAAGGGTCTGTGGGGTATTAGACAACACTTAAGTTTTTTGTGAGGCTACGGCCGATAAGCTTTGAGGTGTGCGTAGTGTAGTTATTTCGTTAAGTGCTTGTTGTGCTTCAGTGGGATCCAGTCTAATTTCTCGGGCATCAGTGATGGGCTTGCCTGCCGCAGATACATTAGGCCCATTCAGGTAACTTGCATGAAGCTGTAGGAATGAAGTGTCACAGTGCCTAAAGACTGCGCAGAAATGTTCACGAAAAGTTTTTATTCCTTTAAAGTCTATTCTGGCTGCAACATATCCGCTGTATGCTAGCCAGACTGTTGTGAGCGCACTTGGATCTGTCCAGATGTACCTGCGGCATCCACGCCACCCTCTTCGTACTCCAGGGCGTTCTTCATTCTCTGCATCGTGTGTTAAATGAAGGTATGGCCTGTCGTGCATGTAGCCTGGCGTATTTCCACTAAATCCCCTGTAAGATGACGATGCATGATCACATCACACGCCTGCTGTGATCTTGTTGCCTGTCTAGCAGAACTTTCTTTACAAGAACAGAGATAAAAAAGTGAATGATTTCTGTTTCCCGTGGTTGT
This sequence comes from Haemaphysalis longicornis, assembly GCF_048455015.1. Taxonomy (NCBI): domain Eukaryota; kingdom Metazoa; phylum Arthropoda; class Arachnida; order Ixodida; family Ixodidae; genus Haemaphysalis; species Haemaphysalis longicornis. The sequence goes on along the minus strand of NW_027526225.1, from coordinate 81,169,031 downwards.
GGTTCAGGTATTTTTTCTTCAAGACATTGTTTTGTGTCTCTGTACCAGTATTTGTGGTAATGACTACATTGAAGTCAAGCATGTATTCTCTCACCCACAATTCTTAGACGACGAGTCACTGGTATTATATGCATGACCTCAGCTTTCTGTTCATCCAATGTTGCGATAATTTGAGGTCACACCTGTATCTCTATTTATGCTTCGCTAGATGTATTTCCGATATTTGTCAGACAGCATGTACACCATCCTTCGACTGCGCATATCTGTCCGCTCTTTTAAGCCATTGGCCTGAAGCTTGCTTCCTGTGGAAGTCGCATAGCACAACATTGATTTCCGGAAAGCACCCGTTCAAAGCATTTCTTTCAGCTTGGCTGTAGTCGACCATCGAGTATTCAGGACTGAAGTCAGTATTCCATTTTCTGAAGACTTTAAGGGCTTTAAATATGCAGGTTCCTGTCTCAAACTGTGTCACAAAAGCACCCATCGTCAAGCATCCATGCGACGGCCTCACAGCGATCAGAAAAAGAGGAGATTCAGAACTTGTTTTATTAGTGGCATCAAACCATAAAACGACCTATTTATGATTTCCCATGTACGGAAAATATCGTTTATTTTGCTCAAGATGACCACCAGAACGTGAACAGGATTAGCTTCCTAATCCCCCATTTTGCCAACTTTCGAGACTACATTTCATTCTTTTTGTCCATCTATTTCATCCATTACCAGGAAAAAGGCTGGTAACCGGGCCTGATGGGTAAAGATGCGTTTTAAAGGAGCCATGAAGACAAAATACAAGTTTTATTCGAAAGATTTCGTGTTTTATGGTGCCCCCAGCGCTTGTCCAGATGCAAACGATGTTTTATTCACTGAGAAATAATTCAATTTACGTTAAAATTTTTATTTTCCCGCTAAATCGTGTGTTTTCGTGGTTTGCAATGACATCACAGGAACCCACCGCTCTGCAGCCAATTGGAAAGCCTTTTTTATCGTTAGTGAACCTAGATTGCGCCACCATACCGTGGCAAGCCGTTTTTGACCATGTTTGAACCTGGCTTGTTTTTGTTCAGGGAGAAAATAATCGTTTCGTGAAACAGAGTGCTCGCGCGACAAATATGTTCACGTAAGACACCGTTGCTTGCGTAAATCGGCCAGTGTCGTCTAAAACTACCCCAAAAATCCGCAGTACTGTGCAGCTAAACCAAGCATAGCTCGCGCAGTGCCAACAGCAGTGCACGTCGGTACTTCTATGTTTACGTGTGCTTTCGTGACTTCCACTGTCGGTCCCACCATTCTTACTGCTACGAAAAGAATGTGCCCCAAATGTAAGCGCAAATGGCTCGTTCGGCAATCTTAAAAGCTCTGCCTAATTTGCGTTTGCTTTTGCCGGCCTCCGCCAATCGCAGAGCTGGATGGTATATGACATCATAGGTTCAGATGCGGGAAAGGAGCGAGTGGATCGCATGGCCTTTCCCTTTTTTCCTAATTACACAGCTTATTCGAGCGAAGCTTGCGTTAAAAGCGGTGTCAGTATGATTCTAACGAGGTAATCTTTGAATGAACCAAACTTGTGTTTTGTCTTCATGGCTCCTTTAAAGGGTGCGCGGCATACAGGGACGTGATGTGTTCTGAAGCTGTCTGATTCAGAATTCTTGAATGCTCATGCACTGCACCTCATAAGCGGCAATGGTCAGAATGCGCCTTTGTGTGATTTTACATCTTTCGTACAAATAAATAAGCAACGCTCTGTTGATTGATAAAGTGATGTACCTGTTGCTCCATACTTGTGATTAATTGACGACTCAGTAGAAGTTTGAATATGTGCACTTTCCAGCCTTATCTTGACCTCCTGAAGGTCCTGGTCGGAAGGTAGAAAACCCGTCTAGTTTTCGCCATATTTTATCAAATCTTGCAAGCATTCTTTCATGCTGGTCTCCTGTGGATCGTCGCCAATATCGGGATCCATAATTTTGAGGCAGTGCACCTGAGTGAGTTCAAAAGCGCGTATTTGAGCCGAGAAGATGAACAAAAAAGAAAGGTATACGTAGGTGGCGTTTTCTCATTTTAGACAGCCGACAGCTGTGCCTACTGGGAAGAGTATCAGTGCTGAAACACGCAAAATTCACGTGCATTTTACAAACCGCTGAAAAAAAAAAAAAAACTGTATACCGAAGGGGTCACTGAAGGGTGATTTCAGATAAGATCGAACAAAAGGCGGCTGGTCGATATGTTCAATTTGCCAGATTTTTTATATATAATTCCCTGATTATTCCAATGTGGAGATTCAACAATACTTTCGCCGGGAAAAATTTTGTCTAACTAAAAAGTTGTGGAAAACTACAAGGTGGGCACCCGCCGCTACATGCCCGTGCACCTCGGCCAACCTTAGCGGTGTCTATTACAAAAACATTTATGAGGGGCGATTGGTAAACTTTATACTCAATTCACGCCTAGTGTAAACGACTATGAAAACCTTTTTGTGCTTTCAAGTGTGTAAATATGTCAATGCCAAATACGGTTCAGAGTGCCGTTTTGTTCGAACTTTGAGCCTGAATATTCCAAAAAATACTTAAGTTACAGCCTTCAAGTTTTACTCATGACTGCTCCATACAGTTCTGCGCGAACACAGTGAATATTATAATTGTATAATGCCCGGTTAAGATGCAACAGGCCGCAGTTTGAAACAAAAAGAAACTCATCTTCGATTTTTTTCAAATTCTCGCCATATGTAAGCCTTTAAATGTGTTTGCATTATCATCAAAAACATGTTGCATCAAATTTGTTCCTGGGGCGAGCACAGCCCGAGACAGGAGCTCTATCAGCCCGGCTCTTCACGACGTATTATAGTGATAGCGACGTCCCTCGGATTTGTATAAATTACGTAGTTTTCGTACCAAAGCAAATGATACCTTTACAGATACAATATGAGAAGATAATAGAAAAAACGGCATATTAATGTCCACGTTGACACCACAACAACCAATCTGCGCCCAATTTAAGATAATGGCGGAGAAAAGGATAAAACCCTTACGTCCAGCCCCATATAAAAAAAATAACTGCTGTAACCATTTTTGTGAAACTCTCCCAACATGTTGACCGCTAAATTTACGTTGGTTAGAAGTAGAAACACCTTTCAGCATATCGATACTGGAGTGTGTACAGCGACCATTCCTATAAATGCGCCACCGCTGGAACGTGCTATGAAATTGCGCGTGGCTGCCAACAAAAAAGAGAACGATGTTCTTCAGGTTCAGATTTTAGAGCTTCCTGTGGATTTCTTAAAGCGTTGACACCCTTCCCTTTGATATGCTATCAGGGGCGAAGCACCTGAGGGCCTCGCTTTGTCCGTGGCTTGTCCCTTGGCGTCCGTGTACACAGTGTTGCGCATGCGCGAGGAGGATTGGATTGGATTGGATTGGATTGGGTTGGAATAAATTGAATTGTATCGGATTGGATTGGATTGGAATTGTTTATACTGTACACACGCATTGTCACTCATTTGCATGCGCGAGTGGGCAATGTCACGGGTGATTTACGGTAAGAACGATCCCCAGTTCTTCGCCCGCTCGTCATGATTCACTTCGTGGAGATGCGTAAATTTTTTTTTCCTTACCGACCTAATTCGTATCGACAACACACTGGATCCGTGCACACTGCAATTCTAAATGCTTGAATTAGGTGTATATAATAACATATTTCACAACACCAGAAGTGGCACACATTTTTGCTTTTTAGTTTTCCCTGAATACCGTGTGCTTGCCTCCACGTAGCAACTTCTCTTTTGCTTACTCGCACGCACGAACGCTTGTGAGGGGCTCAGAGTGATTGGGGTCTGCAAATAGGGCGGAGCGGGAATACTTCACAAATGATGAGCTGAGGTTCTCAACGCAAAGTCAGACAGAACATCTGGGTTGTACATGATGGCTAGGAAACTCTTGAGAAGAAACACTTTAAGACAAAGTAAATTCGCAAAGTATTCCGCATGTACAATCAAAACTGTCTTTACTACAGCACTGAGCTTACCGAGTTTAATCTCTTCATCATTGCAATCAAATGTAATCGACAGGAAGAAATGTGCTCCTGTGCGTGTTGTGCCAACTAGCACGTTTGCGTTGCATACACGGAAAATACCGGGAGCCTAAGTACTTAGGTTCCCGGTAGCAGCCATGCCTTGTCGCTACCCGAGTAGAAGGGAGTGCCTGTCGGTGAAGGAAGCGCGTCCGGTCCGCTGCCTAGTAAAGAGGAACCAAGGCGCACACTTCCTCGTCGGTCCTGTCGCTTCCGTCAAACCGCTGATTGTGCAATGACAGCTCTTATGCGCGCCATCATAGCACACGGGATCGTGAAAGGCCATGTGGAATACATTTAAAGCAAATAGCTACATTCTATAGAGGAGGTGCTATGAGATTGTCAATGACATCACGACAATGGCAAGTAAGTAAGGAAAACGCAGGAGTTTAGTAGCTGTGGCTGTCGTAGGTCGCCTAAATCGGCAAAGACAAAGCCCTCGTCAGACGTCATGGACGAGAGGTGAATGACTTGATCGGATCCACACAGTTGGCTGATGAGTAAGACCACCTTATATGCCAGTGAATTCAAGTGTGCATTCATTTTCAGCGCGCCATTATATCAACACTATTTTACCAGGGTAGAAACAACAGGCTACATTTTACAGCATAAGGAATATCTCGAGAATTGGAATTCATACTTCCAAAAACATACCAACTGTTGTTGCACATCCAGAAGTGTAGCAACGTTTGTTTGAGAAAGTCAAGTGCGCGCACTTCCCATACGTAGAGCAAAATGAAATTTGTAACTACCATTGCAGAAAAAAAGAATAGTGATGGCAAGTGCATGCGTTCCCCGCAATTCACTCCCCTGACACATGTGGCGCCAAATTTGAGTGATTAGTAGCAGGTGCATGTGTGATCTGCATGCAGAACGGCCGTTGTGTACCCTTTAAGGAAACACGAAATACCTATATGACTAGCAATTTTAGCTAGACAGGTGGTACACATCATCATAATCATAATCATCATCATCGTCGTCACCATCATCAGCCTACTCAGGCCCACTGCAGGACGGAGACCTCTCCCACTGACCTCCAACCGCTCCTGTCCAGCAGTATACAATTTCGATAGGGTGACGATTGTTCATGGCGTCAAACGTTGGAACTGCCATTTTTCTACTTTATTCTGTGTAATTTCGTGTCGACTGTGATATATTGTGTTTTTATAAAAGAATAAGATACATCTTAAGGATGTAGCTATGCCACTATTTACTGCCTGAGCACCACGCGAGGAGCATGGCAGACAGGGCTTCATTTTCGCGCTGTACACACTCCAGTATCGATATGCTACAAGGTGTTTCTACTTCTAACCAAAGAAAATTTAGCGGTCAACATATTGTAAGAGTGTCACAGATATTGAGGGAGCCCTTTTTTTTCAATATGGGGCTGAACCTAACAGTTGCATCATTTTTTCCTCCTAATCTATACGCTTTAAATTCGGCGCAGATTGATTGTTATGGTGCCAACGTGAACATCGAAAATGCGACTTTTTCTGTTACATTATCCCTTACTGCATCATTGAAGGGACCACTTGCCTTTCATGTAACGTATGCATAATTCATACAAATCTGACGGAAGTCGCTATCACAACAGTATGTCATGGACAGCCGGGCAGATAGCACTCCTCTTTCGCGCTGTACGCTCCCCAGGAAGAAAATGATGCAACATGTTTTTGATGATGGCGCAAGTAAATTTAAAGGCCCACATCTAAGCAGAATTTCACAAAAATCGAATGCGTGTTTTTAATATATATATATATATATATATATATATATATATATATATATATATATATATATATATATATATATATATATATATATATATATATATATATATATATATATATATATATATATATATATATATATATATATATATATATATATATATATATATATATATATATATATATGGGGAGTAGTAGAACATTGAAGATGGTAGAGAACACAAGAGAAGAAAAACTTCGAACAAGGTAAAAGCACGATTGTGGCCTACGTTTCGGCAAAGAGAACTTGCTTTTTCATATATATATATATATATATATATATATATATATAATAGCGTCTGAAGTTTGTTTTTCAGTTTTTTTTCTTTCAAACTTGCGTGCCAGTTTCATCCTACCCGTACTTTATACAGTTAGGTATTCGGTGGGTTTGTTTAAAAATGTAAGGAGCACATGGGAGGAAAATTTGAAGGTTCTGAATTAAGATCTTTTTGGGATATTTGGGCTCAAAGTTCAAAAAAAAAATTGGGCTCTGAGCCGAAGTGAGCATTTTATTGCGAAAATTTTGTATTCTTGTCAGCAACAAAACTTTTTTTAGAGAAATGTACACCAGGTGCAAATTCAGCATAAAATTTACGAATTGCCCCCCATAAACATTTTTGTAAGTAGACATCGCTAAAGTTGGCCGAGAAGCGCGGGCAGGTAGCGGCGGGGTCCACCTTTGTCGCATTCCAAACTTTTTTACAGTTGGACAAAATTTTTTCCGGGAAAAATATGGGTGAACCTGGTCACTAGAACAATCAGAGAATGATATAAAAAAAGTTCTAGCAAATTGAAGAGGTCGATCAGCCACCCTTTGTTCGATTCCATCTGAAGTCAGCCCTTCGGTTGAGTTGTTTTTATCAGCGGTTTGTCCAATGCTTTGCAGGCAAAGAGAAAAAAAAAATCAGGGAATTGCCAATAATATTTGACAATGATTGATCATAATCTGGCTAAGTGTGAAGATGCGGACAATGCCAGCTAGAAGCGATCGATTCTAGATCTTCTTGTCTACCATAAGTCAAAAGTGGCATGTCGGCCTCAAGATAGGAAGCAACAAGGGGAGGGAGGGGTGTTCTGACGGCGTGCTGGGGACCGCATAATACTGCGTAATAATACAACTTGCACAATACATAATACAACCTGCGGCCCGTGGGCCGCAGTTTCCGACTTCTGTTCTAGAGCAACGTTTCTAGAAATCCACAAGCAACTACCGAACGTCCGTCGGCCGGTCACCGTACGTTCATTCCGGCTCTAGCAGATGTCCAGGGGACGTCCGTTTCAGTGCCGATGGACGTACCATGTATGACAGTGGGACGTCTTGATTTAGCACTTCCGTACGTCCGGTTGGGACGTGCGAAATTGGATGTATTTTGGATCTTCAGTAAAAATTTCCAGAATCACCAACTAGATGTTCTTACAATGAATACTGCAGCGCACAAGACCAACCGGTAGACAGGAATACATAAACAAAGTGAACTTGCTTCACGTTTGGTTAGCGGTTCTCAATTCTTATATATCATTCCCCAAACAGATAATCGTTGGAGACCCTGAGCTTCTTCAAAAAAGTAAAAAAGTAGTAAAAATATCATACATATGCAGATGAAACTTGCAATATACAAGTCAGGGTGTTGGTGTACAAGATCTTTTAATTTGAAGCGCAAAGTAGCTCTTTTGTTCTTGCTTTTATAATCAATTTAAGCCATTATTTGATACTTCGTAGTAACTTTGTACGTCCGCTGGCGGATGTTATTCGGACTTGTACAGTTTCCAACGTCAGTGGACATCCAGAAACGGATGTGCATCTAAACATGGACTTACAGTGGCCGTCCGCACTGGACATTGGATGTTCGCCTGTATTTCGGACGTCCCAAGGACTTCCGTGATTGCTTGGGTCCTGCCTTGCCTCACTTTTGGAAAGTGACAAACATACAGTCGTACCTGGACGTAAATAACCTCTATGAAACGCATTCCTGGATTTAACGAAGTCTTTATATCCCCATTACCCTCCCCATTGGAGCCCATGTGTTTGCGACCTATATGTAACGAAGGCACTTCCGCGGTTAACCTTGATGTAACGAAGGCGCTAAGCGGATCACTCATTGTTCTTGCACTTTTACGGAAAATCGGCTGGAGAAATGCACTAATTTAGCGCATATACTAGCCATACTGTGAGAAGCCAGCAGCTACGAAAACCTCTAGAGTCGCATAAAAGAAATTCCTCACGACGACGACGACGACGACTGTGATGATGATAAACAGAGCGGCTAGCGCCATCCGTGGCTAATGTAGCAGCCACTTCTGGTTTTGCTTGTGTAACGTGAACACTAGAGCCACTAGATGAAGTGTAGCTTATTTAGTGGCTCTAGTGAACACCACACCGGGTAGCAAGAGTAACTGTACTTCACTTTTTTTTCATGCGCATGGCAAACTACCATGCGTTTCCACGTGTGAGTGCGGTTTCGGTTCGAGACTTGCGTTTTAAGGTGCCAGGCCGTCCTGTCGGCGTGCAGTCGCGCGTCCCCACTGGTTTCTGTGGTATCGGTTCGTCGGTTATGAGTGCTGCTTCCAGGAAACGAAATGTTTTGTCTTTTCAAGACAACCTTGCAATTTTGAAGGCCATCTTCGCCTACGAGAAAGAAGATTGTCGCCGCCCTGTACACTATCCCGGTGATCACCCACTCAACAATTCTGAGTGCAAAAAAGAGCATCAAGTTCGCGAAAAGGAGTCCTTTCGGCATACGTTTGGTTCTTGAAACGCTTTAAAACACCGCTAAGTGTCAAAAGTGATACCGAAGTTTGGTTTGCGAATAGGGGGTAAGTGACCAATTGCTTCTTTGGAGTGTCATGTAGTGTCCAAGCTGGTGCGAAGCAGCAGACAAAACTCGCGCAATTTTTGAATGTGAAATAAATAATTGATGTGTGAGTTCAGATTCAATGATGTCTAGCATCTGGGCTTCGTTTATGCTTCATCCCCGTGATCCTTAACTGGAAACCTGCATGTAACGAAAACCTGGATGCAACGAAAAATTGCGAACTTTTGTCAACTTTGTTGCCTCCAGGTTCAACTGCACTTCCGAAAATTATGAAGGCCCAGGGGCGCCATCTCCCGAAGACTGAATAAGCATTATAAATTGAGTTTTAGTTAGTGGCCCCAAAGCGGCGCTACTAAGCAACCACCGCCAATCAGCGTGCACACGTGGATGCTAGTGCTCGCATAGCGTTTACTAAAAGCAGTAGTATTAAATCATATAAGCGCTCAAGGAAGCGCAGTAGAGAGAGCAACAAAAAAGTCTCTGTTTTATTATTTCCGCCTCACAAGGCACGCAGTATTATCACGCGAAATTTTAAAACTTTCGGACGAACCAGTCATGTAGCGCTACCTCACGGAAACTAAACGAGTTCTTTTTAAAATCAGCTTGATTCTTCCCGCGGGAGATGTCGCCACTAGGCCACCGAGCTTTACAGACGCGCATCGAGCCCCGCCTCACGGCGGCGGAAGAAAGGCGCGAAGCCAGTGTTCGCCGACTGGCAGATGTTGGGCCGATTGGACGATGTCGACGGCCGGCGACGAAGCGGTTTTCTCGAAGTTTGTTCGGAGAAAAATGACCGCGTCAGTGTCCCAGCCATTCGCTGCGCGTGCGAAGTCGGCGGCGTCGGGATGCTGAAGACAGTGTGTGCAGTTTGGAGCGCGTGAAAGTGTGTGGCGACCGGTGGTCGCGCGTGCGTGACTCATAACGACGGCGACGCGTCCCATGTGAGGAACGTCAGTGGATGTTTTCATGGCGAGAACCTGCAAGTTTCCCGTGAGTCGTGGAACGACCTGTGTGACTGGTGCCATGTTTCAGTTCATCGTGTGTGTCCTACTCTTTCCCGCACTGCCTTCTTCGACGGCAAAGAGTGAGTGATCGCCTATCGACAGTTTGTCGCGCGGTTTTTGTACCCTGACTGTCAAACTTCCGTCGCTCAGTGCGCAGTCGTTGCGTAACTTTCCCCCGCTACACTAGCGAGTAGAATCGTCTACCCGACCTCATATTTTAACATGCAGGTTTTGTGATAGATAAGAAATAAAGAAACGCGAAAACTTTAAAGCGCGGCTACTTGTTTGACACATGCTACGTCCGGTCAACCCCAGCTGTTCGGTGAAGTTATTTTTTTTTCCGCAACGAACCACAGTACAATACGAAGCCAAATTAGTTCATAACTTCGGCGCTGTTGAGTTAAGTCCGTTCTCCAGGCTGTTGTAAGTTGCAATACTTCGATGTACTGAGATGTTGGAACGGCTGGATGATGGAACGTTGCGGTACAGACGACATGCAAACGTCCGAGAGCAAACATAGCGCGCGCGTGTTTCATGTCAACCGGGCGAGTGGTATCGCGTGGGAGCGTGGAATCCGATCTGCGTTCGCCAGCCGGGTCAGATGCTGTTGGAAGAGCGGGCGCACCCACAACGCGGGACCATTGTGTGAGATATTTTTTTTTCCGCGGCGTGGCAGCATTTCGCGTCACGGTCGAACAAAAATGAAACACTGAAGGGGAGGGTTACAAACAAGAAGTCATAAAACAACCGAGCGGCAATTTCCACGGAGCCGGCGAAAATCGTTTTCAGCGCTGTAGCCTGTGTTTTGATTGCTTCAACCGGGGGCAATTTGCGCTCATTTCGAAACTGGTGCTCCACACTAAATGAGTTCAAATGAGACGGGAATGCCTTGGAGTGAAGTCACGTCCCAAGACGATATTCCGCCTAAGTTTGTCCATTCAGTTCGAAACTCTCGTCGAAAGGGAGATGTTACAAGTCAGACAGGAGTGTCGACGTGAACAGAAATGTGAAAATCGCGAATTTGTGTCGCATTAAACGCACGCTATCAGCGTGTAATGTACTTTAAATATATAATGTTAGCACATGGAGGAGAGTGTTGCTGGCAGCAGGGAAAGCCACTTCATTGAGGCTTTCATTTCCCGTTGACTATTTTTTTTTTCGGAACACAAAAGCTTGCGCCTTGTCATGACACTATGTTACAGCGTGATGAAAACCAACGTGGGCCGGCTGCATTTAGTGACTAATTTTGTGAGAACCACTCGATGAATGTTGTACACGTGGTGGTGGCTGTATCATTAAAAGAAATTTGAAAAAAAAAAAAAAAAAAAAAAAAAAAAAAAAAACGTAAGAAACTTTTACACTGTGGTCCGTGCGCAACCACAAGAAAAGGGAGATGGGGAGACCTGAAAAGTACTGAAACTAAAGTTAAGGGGAGTTGGTTGAAGCTCTTGACTGAAAGAACATCGTGAAAAGACGAGGACCAGCACGAAAAGGGCCGAGTTGGAGAGCTGTCTGTCAGAAAACGTGTTATCCCTCTCCCCCTTCCAATCTTGTCCCAAGGTTTGTAAGAAGCCTCAGTTTTTCGGTTAAAAGAACACTAAAGGGTGGGAACGAGTTGTCCTGTGTCGGTAGATTACGGTGCCGAGAATCTAGATACGCCGTTCTCGCAACTACCAGTTGGGAGAAAACGCCAGAAACGTGAAAACAGGCCGCGACGACGCCCCGCACGCTTTTGGGTACTACGGTTTGTGACTTCACAGGAGTTGTGAACGTCGAGAGCTCATTGGACAAGCATCTGTAGATGTTTCCCTGAAGTAAACATTTCCGAAGTGGTTGGGAACGTGAGATAAATGTAAATCGAAACGTCCCGTGGGCTGATCTAATTAAAAAAAAAAACAGACGATACAGCTTTCATACATTGCGAGACAGGCTGGTTTCCTCACGCTTCAGAGTCGGCCATCACGCTTTCAGTTACGTTTCGGAAAAGCATTAGTGCGCAATTAGTGAGGTCAATAACCTACCACGGGGAACGCCCGAGCTTCTTGCAAGCAATATTTCCGACAGGAAGCGGTAAAAGGTATACAAGATGCAGCGCAGGTGGTTAAGAGATCCGCCTAAGCTTGTAATCCGTTATCTGCGCGATTTTTGCTATCGGTAAAGCGTGCCTGCACCCGGTTCGAACCTTATCTACCGTCAAGGATTAGGGCACTTAATGCAGGGAGTTTTTGTGACGCGAGGTCTACGTCACAAAAAAAAAAAAAAAAAAAAAAAAGAAGCGGGAGAGAGAAATGCCAGCTATCGGTACGGATTTCTGAGGAAATAACGCATCATAGCTCGTAGAACGAAAGCCAAGAGGGCTACGAAACGTATGATCTTTCAATTCAAACAAAATTTTATTCAGCCTTTAGTTTTCCGTCAAGTCTACGCAGAGACTTGTTTGAAAATGTCTTCGGACTTCTTGGTCGCTTCCCGCTGATACCTCGAGTAGGTTCCCTCCTCTCCCAGAAAACTGTCTGTGGACACTCGTGGTTGTATCGCTGCGCCTCAGAAACGCAAAGGCCTAAATATTGGACGCCTGGTGAAAACCACGGAATAAGTATAAATATAACTCTGGTCTAGTTAAATATGACATCTCCTGAGACCCTTGAGCCGACAAACTTCACGAGTAATGAGTTTATAACTAAGTGACTAAGTTAAGCTTTGAACCCTGTAATAGACAAGAGAGGTCAATAAAAATGTGCCGCTTGTAACAACGCACTAACTACGGAATTTACGTTCCCCGAACCAGACTCGTAAAATTTCATAAAGCTCATAAAAACGTACACGTGCGCTCGTTTTACTGAACGTGCATTACTGAACGTTTTGCTGAGCATTCTAATGACGTGCATATGCCTCAAGGGAGTTTAATATATAGAAAGATTTGCTCCAGTACACTTCAAAGGAACCTCGAGAATAGTTCCCTTTGAGGATCTGAAAAAAAAAAAAAAAGCAAGTGCTCTTGCTTTTAGAGGCATGAGGGAATGGGGGGTGGGTGGGATTTGTGGGATGTTGTATTAGCGTAAAATTTCAGGATAGCTGGTAGCGCCGGGCAAAGAAGATTTACGTGGTTCTGGTCCGTTTTGTGGCGCCGCTGGAAGTGCCTATTCGCAATAAGAAAGCTTAGAACTTAAAAGCGTTGGATAATCGATTTGCTCCCGCGGGAACCGGATAGACCTCCTAATGATAGCGGAACGATCCGTCTACGGAGAGCGAGTCTTACTAAAAACAGAGCTACGTAAAAAAACGTGTTTTTTTTTTAACAGGCGATCGGCATTTTGCGATTTCTTGTTTTCTCACGAGGAGTTTTAATTAAAGGCTTGGCTTTAGTTGAGAACCGCAACGTTTGTTGGGAGAAGGACAGTCGGTAATACTGCATAATTCCAGTAATTAAATCACATACGGAGCACAAATTCTACCAGATTCGTTCAGGCAAGCAGGAAAAAAAAAAAGCACGTTTGGAGAACGGGGTTCTCGTTGTCGCATTGAGACTTTTCCGCGTTTGTTTCATTTGTGGGGACCACTCCGTGGTGGGGACCATACCGTATCGATCGTGTTCTTTACGTAGAGCCTTAACCGAAACGTACGTGACCTTCGTCTAAGTAAAATTTTCAATTAATCCACTTCCAAACCCGCGGTATATATATATATATATATATATTGGTAAGGCATCCGAGATCTAATATATATTTCGCACAAATTTAAGTTCAGGGAGGAGGGAAGGGCGCGTGGTTGCAGTAAAAGCGAGAGCGATTTGTTTGACAAGGAGTGTTGAATGCAGGGAAAATGTCACTACTAAATATATTTACAAATGTTGCGAACAGAAACGTCATGTATAGGTAGTGCCCTATAAGGATACTCGTTGCGTGGCGCCATGGGCAGCATTATCAGGTAGCCGGTCGTCATTTTTGGGAGGTAAGAATGCACCCCTTAACCTTCGTCCCTGCAGTATCCGGTAATGGCGGCGGTTGTGACCTTTATGAGGGCCTTGAATTTAATACATTAAGCTGTAGACACGAGCATCTATTGCGTGCACTCTGGGTAATAACAAAAAAAAAAAAAACTGTGGTTGATTCCTCTGTCATGGGAATCGGTAAAACACGAAAGTGAAATGTCCAGCGAAATATGCAGATGAGCATGATTTGCGGGTCGGTGGCTGTCTTGTGGGTGTGCTTGGCGAGCGACGTCCTGCTGGCGGGTCGCTTTGGCAAAGGTTTACTGGCGTCATTTCCGTGACGGATATGACGTCAGAGAAATCTGGGTGTATCCCGGCATAAAACACTTTCATGTTAAAATATACAACCCGAAAGCGAACAGCCTTAAGTATAACGTACTCCTTAGTTCTAAAGGTGTCTTCCCCGCAAGAAGACCCTGTGTGCAGGGGTGCACTGTCTACAGGCCTCTTGCTTCGCTGTATTGGCGTCATTTCCGTCACGGATATGCCGCCATTGAAATCTTTGTGTATCCAAGAATAAAACACTTTCGTGTTAGAAGTGACGAAGGTTTTTCAAAAAGAGATAACGATAAACCGCCATTTATTCTCTTTTAATATCGTCGCCGTATCAACGTTCTTTTTTATTTACTTTCTTCACAGTGCTTCGAAATTCGCGGGTCCCTCTTACCGCCATTGCACACGGCTTGGCGAAGACTCCGCTGTCTTTACCGAGCCGTTTGCGCTTCCCTGGGTCCCTAAAAGCGTGCTCGTCACGTCGTGATGCCTCGTCGGGCTTACCCGGGTATATCCGTTTAATCCGCGACAGATCAAGACGGATGATTGCGGCGGACGTAGCGATAACTTCCGTCTACACACCCCTTCGACTTCCCCTTTCCCTCTCTCTCTCTTCCGCTGAGCCTCCGCACTGGCTCCGCCACCAGCACCGGCGGCGGTTCGATTGATGT
>NW_027526225.1:81107195-81154345 GCF_048455015.1 Haemaphysalis longicornis | reverse complement strand
CTGGTGCGTCGTGTTTGCGACGCCGTCACGTTAACCTGTAATGCGGCGTGCACGCATCCGGATAATCCTTGCTCCATCCTGGCACGGTACAGGGTTATCGCTGTAGTTACCATACTTGGCTCAGGCTGTTGGCGACACGGGTTCAAACCCCATTCGAACCCAAATCAGTTTCTCTGTATATTTTATTAGTTATTTTCTTTTTACAGCGGCCGTAATTGGCGTCATTCATATAGTCGCCAGCAACTATACGGTCACTTTTCGTGTTTTGATGAGACATCCAAGGCTTTCCTTCCGCCTTAAGAAGTTTTCCGATTTCTTGTAAATTTGTGCGAAATCGCCTTTTTTTCGATTTTTTGTGTTTTTCTGAAAACAGGTCATGAAATAACCGCCTTTTCTTAACGACCCTCAAAATTTCATGAAAACTTACATCTCTATAGCCCAAACCCGTATACTCTGCTGAAAACTCCGCCCCAGGTAACATCAATCGGGAAAAACTCGTGCCGATAGACAAGGTAACTGTGTTCGCACGTTACATGCGATCCGCCACATCACGATCGGTGTTTTGCGTATAATCACCGATAGCAGGCCGGCTGTGCGAACAGATTTGGGAACGCGTGTACTGCGCTCACCGAGTCTTCTAAAAAGAAAATAATAATTCAAGGGGCTCAGCTTTCATTGCACGCAACGACGCATCTATGTGCTTTGTTCCTCTGGAGCTGTAGATGTAAAGTGGCACGATTCATATGGACAAAGAACAGCACTGACATTATGCTAATGTCGCGCAAAGCCAGCTCATATATGGCCGACCTCTTCCTCGGTTCGGCGGCTTCACTGCTCGGAGGCACGCGGGAAAGGGCGCGAAATCTAAAATTTGCTGCGGGGCCAGTGTCCCTGTGCGCATTTTCATGCTAGTCGCGATATGCTTTCGTAAGAACTGAAAAGAACAAGAAGACTGCCTCGGCGTGCGAATAAGCCGTCCCGCACCCTAAGGGCTGTTAGTGGATTGAAATTAATGGGAATCGCGGTCGGTTTTTATTCGCACAGC
Organism: Haemaphysalis longicornis; assembly: GCF_048455015.1. NCBI lineage: Eukaryota > Metazoa > Arthropoda > Arachnida > Ixodida > Ixodidae > Haemaphysalis > Haemaphysalis longicornis. Next base: position 81,153,300 of record NW_027526225.1, on the reverse strand, counting down.
TTGCTTCTCCCGGAACCGTCCCCCGTTCATTTCCTCCCTGGCCAGCTGTTATTAGTTATTACCATCGCCCAGTTCTTTTACTTACTTCCTTCCGTGTCTCCTCGGGTCTTTCTTCCTCGCTTCAATTCTCGCGTGTTCCCGCTCCCTCTCGTCTTGTTGCGAGATTTCGGCCCCGTGGCAGTAATATGAGTATGCTGCGCCGACTACGGCCTTTGGGGCCTGGGACGTAATTACACGTGCCCTCGAGTGTCGTTATTGTACCCACTTGTCTTCGTGACAAAGAGGCTTCTATGCCAGCAGCGGCGTCTTTTGACGAAAAGTACTCGGGGGTGGGGCGCTTATTGGAAAGTCTCTTCTACGGTGACAAAAGGGTTTTGCGACGGCTCTTACGCAATCTTACGGCGTTCATGTGTCTTTGTTGGAGGGGAACAACCTTTCGCGACGAAAAAAAAAGGTCTCAGCCCACGTAAGCACTTCTTACGGGTTGCGGGCGCGAATGCAGTGTCCATTTACCCGCCTCGGTGGCCCAGTGGCTAAGGCGTTGTGATGCTGAGCCCAAGGACGCGGGGTGCGATCCCTGCCGCGGTGGTCGCCTTTTTGATGGAGGCGAAAAGCGAAAACGTCCGTGCGTCGAGATTAAGCGGCGCACGTTAAAGATCCCCAGGTGGTCAAAATTAATCCGGAGCACTCCACTACGGCGCGACTCATAGCCCAGGTATAGCTTCGGCGCGTTAAGCACCACAATCAATCAATCAATCCATCAATCAATCAATCAATCAATCAATCAATCAATCAATCAATCAATCAATCAATCAGTGAACCCATTTGTTTCCCACTTCCTTAATCCCTTCCGTGTCTCCTCGGGTCTTTCTTCAACACCTCAATTATCGTGTTGAAAAAACCCACTACCTCCCATTGGGGCATGGAGTGTAATTAATTAAATAATTAATTACTAACCAACTAATTAAGCAATCAATCAAATTATTCACTAATTAAAATAATTAGTTAAAAATCAATTAACCAACTAATTAGTTATTGATTAATTAATTCACTGAATCAGTGCTTGAATGGGCGACTATTTGAACGCCTGATACACCTCCAAATCCCGCCTCTGGAGACGCTTTGCTTTGCGGTTCTCCTTAACGCCTCGAGTGGCTTCGGTCTGTCCCCTACGAGTTGCGCTGCTGCTCTTTCCTGCCGCGTGCAATATGGGAGCTAGTTGACGACGATGGTGAACTCAGCTGCCTGCCTGTTCCCTCGTTTCGCTGCGTTGTTGGGCTCCCGTCGGTTGTTGGTGTTGACGGCCGCTTTTCGCTATATACTGCGAGTTTGGGCGCGTTCCGTAAGCGACGCCTCCCAAGGAACCGTTTTTCGGTTATGGACGCTGGGTGCCGGCTTTTTCCCTTATGGGCCACTTATTGCTTTCGCAATAAAAAAAAAAGTAAAAGAAGGAGGCATAAAAAGCAGAGTGAAAAGGAAAAAGTTTGCACAGTGCGAACACTTCCAGTTGTTTCGTCCTAAACCTCGCAGTGCGCCGGTAACTGATTTGCCGACGTGCTCACTACGGATCCATTGTTCGGAATTCCCAGCTTCCGAGCAAACTAACAAACTTTTCCGGCTCATCGGAGCTCGCTTAACGAGGACTTACCGCATCACATCATGAAGGAAGCTAGTATAATATTAACGCCGAAGATTTTGCATTTGCATGCGACGTTCCACGTGTGGTCACCGGACCTTGTCAAGACGTTTAATTTTGTGAACCCCGCTTCATTCATTAGTGCACGCCGCCTCATTACTGCTCGAAGAGACCGGAGCGGACGCATGGGGACGCATAATAATGCTGCTTAAGGCTTCTAATGATGGGGCAGCGATAAAGCGTCTTACGCGCACAGTCCAGGTTTGTGATACAGCGTATAATGACGGATTAGCGCCGGTCGGAGTAAGAGAAATCGATGACGGCATCGAGAAGGTTAGCGAGAGAGGGATAGATGAGGGGCCCTTACCGTAAGCGTCCGTGAGCATGTCGTCCGCGCTTAGCACCGCCGCTGACTTCCGCCCTTCTTGGCGTCATGTTCATCGGGGTCACAGCGACGTTAATGAACTGAAGCGAGAGCTTATAGGCTGACGAAGGAGCGCTGCGACGGGCATGCCGCTATAAGTTGAATGATGAACCGAATTCTGGCGTTTATGTTTTGCAAACATCAGAATTGCAAAGCATATCCATGCAAAACAGAAAAAAAGTCCAGCATTCTTCATCAAGGTGACAAGGCTTAGGAAGGGCAGTATGTGCTCAAGCTTAATTAACTTGTTTGTATATACTTATTCTTCTTGAGTTGGTTCTTATCATCATAATCATCACCATCATCAGCCTATCTACGCCACTGCAGGGCAAAGGCCTCTCCTATTAATCTCCAGTTATCCCAGTCCTGTGCTAACTGCGACCAATTTATCCCCGCAAACTTCTTGAGCTCATCTGCCCATCTAACTTTCTGCCGCCTCCTGCCACGCTTGCCTTCTCTAGGGATCCACTCTGTTGCCCTTAAAGGAGCCATGAAGAGAAAATACAACTTCGTGTAATTTGAAAGAACTAGGATTTAGTATCTCACTCAGCTCCATTACAGCCCCAAAAGATGTTTTTTTGCCGACAAAAAGCAAGAAGTATTTAAAAACATTCAAATTTTGCGCCACAGTGACGTGTTATGAGCAAGAATGACGTCATATGGGCCAACAATAAAACATAATTTTCAGTGCGTTAACTGCACGTTAGCATTCAATTGATGCGGTCAAATGGAACTAGAGGCCCCATTACAGACGTCCAGTCATGTATCGTCGCGACAGGTCAGTTAGGCGGCCGCCAATCGCACAAACAAGGTTCCGTGACGTCATAGAAAAGTTGCGGGAAATTGACTAGGGTGTCGCGACTGCTTCACACGTTTTCTTTAATATCTCCGTTATTTTTCCGAAGATTGCGATGATACTGGTATCGTTGTTATCGGGACTAAGCAGTCTTTCTAATACGCCCAACTTGTATTTTCTCTTCATGGCTCCTTTAATGGCCAACGGTTATCTAGCCTTCGCCTTACATGCGCTGCCCACGTCCATTTCTTCTTTTTAATTTCTACTAGAATGTACTTAACACGCGTCTGTTCCCTGACCCACTCCGCTCTCTTCTTATCCCTCAATGTCATACCCATCATCTTACGTTCCATTGCTCGCTGAGTAGCCCTCTTAGTGAGCCTTGGTTCTTATAACTTGGTTCTTGGTTCTTATAATGAGGTGGTCCTTATAACTTGCTACAAACGGCAGCTCCGAAAACGGTTCTCTGGTCATCTCTAGCTGATTGGTAAGCGGACTAGGCCTAGCTCACTCTTAGCTAATTGGTCCATCTCCCGTGGTATTAGTGAGCTAGAAGCATGTAAGCTAACATATCAGCGCACAATGAGATAGAAATACATAATGCCCGCTGATCCATCCGTAGCGTTCACCTCACTTTGTTGAGAACGTGAGTACGGTTAACGCAACGCGATTTTATCAACCCCTCAATAATGATGGAGAGATCAATGCACATAGTCCCAGAAGCTTAGGGTCTCGTTCGCGCCCTAACATGGGGATGGAGATATATGAGTTATGAAACATCAGCGAACGGGCTACCGACATCTGCGCCATTACCGAACGGTGTGGGCTGCTGTAAAAAGAAAATAGGTAGACGACGAAAAAGTTGGGATTTGCATTTTCAGCTCGTTTGTGTCGCTCCGTCCGGCTTCCCCCCTCGCGCATTAGCTGCGATTTGTCAGGCGTTATATTAGCGCGACGAAGGCTACGCTTAGCTCTTTCAGGAACAGGAGGATGTCCCCCTCCGCTACGTCCCCCTTCCTCTCCCTGTGCTCAATGACACAGCAGCAATTCGTATACGGCGCAGCCGGAACGGACAGGCGATTCAAAAAGACAAAAGCGAGGATTCGGGGACGCGGTTCCGTTAGTGAAGAAGAAAACGAAGTTATATAACGAAGAAGAAAAAAAGAAGCAAAGACGTAAAGAAGAGTGGAGGACCACGGGAAAGACGATCTCCGAGCGGCTAGTATGTCGTCGTCGTCTCCAGCTTTGCACGTTCCGTCTGTCTGCCGTTCCTCCCAGGAAAGCGACTGTCATTAACGGCGGTGCGGGCGAGTGGGCCGGCGTATTTACTGCGGGGTGGGCGAGGAATAAGCTGATGGAGATTTGACGCCGTTACTCGCAGCAGCAGCGGCGCGCCGCAGTGTCTTAGCGCTTCCTCTTCCTTCTTTTTTACTTCCTCAATTCGGATTTGTTCCCACCTGCTTATTCGTCGGGTTTTTTGTTTCTTTTTCCCTTCTCGCTTCGTTCTGTTCGTTTCCTACGCGTGCGGAGTGTCGCTTTTCTTCTGGGAATGTCGTCTCAACGCAGATGTTCGCGCGCGCGCGCGCGCGCGGCTTCTCGAGAAACCACGCTCCGTTCGCCCTGATACTTAGTGCGCAAATGAGTCTCAGTGGGTCGTTGTCGGGTTCTTTCTGCTCTTTTAGTTGCTTGGAAATGAACCTAAGAGAGCACAGGGGTTGGATAAAAAAAGGTAACTAAGAAGCGCAAGTGAGAGGCAGAGGAGGCAGGGACGATAATGGGCAATTTGGCGCTATTTTCGCGGAGTAGTCCCCCGTCTCTGTAGCGCTCCGCTGCTAAATAAGAGCTCATGCCTTGTATACGTACGCGTTCCTGCACAGCCGCGCTGGGTTTTCCCGGAACAAATTCCTCGGATTCTCGGCAGGAGGTGATGCAGACGTGCTTGCGGGCTGAGAGTGGAAATATTTTGCTCGCTTTGCCTGGTTAACTGCATGCACGGCTGTTATTAGCAACCCAAGGTCGCGTGTCCGATCGGCCGTGTTGTAATGTATGCACCGTGCTAGGTGTCCTTTTTTTTTTGTTTCTGGCGAGAGATTAATAGTTACTACAGACAGGAAGTCTCGCACTCTTGGAAGCCCTTCAGGGCCTCGCCGCCTCTTCTTTTAGTGCGCAAGCACTTTGGCGGCCGCTAGCGTCACTAAATAAAGGCTTTTATAGTATCGGCACTATTTTCTCTGTTTGTTATGTGCCGCCGGGATTTTCATTGGTCGGTCGGCACCACGTGATATTTGTTTACATATGGGCGCAGCCATTATGTTTCTGGGCGCCTCCTCTCTCTCTCTCTCTCTCTCTCTCTCTCTCTCTCTCTCTCTCTCTCTCTCTCTCTCTCTCTCTCTCTCTCTCTCTCTCTCTCTCTGTGCGTGTGTGTGTGTGTGTGTGGGTGGGGGGAGGGGGGTTTCGCGGACGCTAGGGCGGCCGGTCACACTCTGCCCGTCACAACCGGCGGCAGTTTCGTTGGGAGAGATGGCAACACTGCGAGCCAGAAACAAAATGGCCCCCAGACGCTTCTGGGTGCACGGAGTGGCGGCCATCGGGAAGGCGATGGCAACGGCGACAGCGCTGTAACCTAGCTAGGGAAGGAAGAAAGAAAACGGCGGAGGAAAGTGTGACGGCGAGGGTAGTATGTCGAACTTAGCACTGCACGGGCCTGATCTTAAGGCCCGAGCCCGGCCCGAGCCCGACCCGGGCCCGTAACACCGAGCCCGGGCCCGGCCCGGGCCCGGGCATTCATAAGTGGGCCTGGCCCGGGCACGGCCCAGGCCCGGCGTCTCAAGCCCAGCCCGGGCCCGGGCCCGGGCTGGATCCGGTCATTTATTTTTGAGCCTAGGGAGGGCCCGCGTGTGTGTGCCGAGGCCCAGTCTAAGACGCTGAAGAAAATTTGTTTATTATATTTGGTCCAGTGTCTTCGTAGCGGGCAATCAGACGAAGCATATAGTGTGTACAAGCACGCCATGAATTAAAACGCAAAAAATAAGGTTTTAAAGTGCACGTAGTTTAGCTTACACCGCCTGCAGTTCACCCCACATCGGCGTAATATTAGCTCGTATTCTAACACGATAGACCCCACCACCTTTGGTGACCAGACTCTTGGCATCGTGACGTGGTTGTTTCGGCCACAAGTTGTTATTGCTGAAATTTTTTGCTCCCCATTTGAATCCACGAGTATGTGCGTGCATTAAAATATTTTCCCTGTAGTGGTTGTTAATCGGTGGCGCTTCTCTAGCACGCAAGTTTGATTTCCAGCCACGGCAGCCAACGTAGAAAGCTGATTTAGATTGGCTCGACATCTAAAACACACGTGTACATGACATAGGTGCACAGCTCTAGGGTGTCTTTGGTAACCGTATCTTTGGTAAGTTATACTCCAAAATATAAAATTTTGATGCAGTACATGAAACGTCATTAAAATTACAGTATAGTGACTATCAGACCTAGCAAAACACGTTTTGAAAATTCACAATGCGTACAACTAACATCAAGAAGCGCGCAAAGGTTAACTCGGAATATTCATTTTTATCCTCTTTTCTACACTTCACGTCGGAACTAATAACGGCCGGGCCTATGAATTCAAGCCCGGGCCCGGCCCGGGCCCGTGGCACTGAGCCTGGGCTCGGCCCGGGCCAGCTGATAATGAATTCTGGCGGCCCGGCCCGGCCCGCGGGCCGAGTCGGGCACGGGCTTTCGGGCCGGTCCGGGCCCGTGCATTTCAACTTAAGCCTGCACAAGACGCTTGTCGGAGCGCTGGCAAATGTGTGAGGGGAGGGCGGCACGCGCTGCTATGGCGTCATCTCTCTCACTGCCTCGTCCGCCAGGAGCTACTCATCCGTGCGTGGCTCCTTCGAGCCACGTGACATTTGCGCGGGAGGTTCAAACACGATTTGCAACACGCTCGCCGGCGGCGGCTATGCACTGCGAGATAACAGCACAGTAGAGCGCGCCACCGTTCGTTCGCTGATAAGGCGATCACTTGCTGAGACGCAGCATATATGCGCTGTGACCGCGAATACTGCAGTTCGCGCTTGGCGCAGATGTCGCGTTAGGGAGCGGAGTATTCGTCAGTGCATTTTTCTTTATTTTTACGAAATTGTGAATAACGTCATGCCAAAGCTGTGGACGAAATTACGGGGTAAATACGCTAATGAAATGCTTTAGGGTTTATCGTGTAAACAAGTTAATATTTGACACACCAACGCCAGTAAAAAAAGTTCTTAAACGTAACCGTTAACTTGCGAAAAGCAGGTAACGTATGCAGTTTTGAACGCGAAATTTAGAGCTGCGTTATTTTTCGCATTTCCTGGGGTTAATTCCGTGATGGGGTTGAAAGCTTATAAAACTGTCGGGGTAGCGTGTACGGGCTGTTTCGTTGGCAAGAAAAAAAAAAGTAGTATCGCGATCATGTCTTTCTCAATGACAGAACTGTCTTCGCAGTAATCTACAGTTCTTGGCCAGCAGCCCTTTAAGTCTTTATGAGTGAGCCTGTAGGGTAAAGTTCGCAGTAAGTCAGTAAATGAACGTGAGAAAAATCAAAATTTAACCTAATTGCCGCCTTACAGATACCATGTGTAACGCACATAGTTTTGTTTTAATTACTGTGAGAACGTGGTCGCGTTCACCACTGCGTTTGCGTTCGAGTGAAATATTCCTCCACGTGGAACTGTCTGGGCTTGAGGGGTCATCCTGTAGATGTGTATTCCGTATATGTGTCTTTTTTTGTTTTTGTAAGCTTTCGGATTCTCGGCTAATCTTCTTTGTTCGCTATGACACAAGGCCCCGTCCCTGTTTCACGTAATGTACATCGAGTGTGCTTTCAAAAGGATGTCGTAAAGTTTATTTATTCTTATAGGGCTTAGCTTCTACCTGGCGAGGGCACAATAAACAACTGTCTTCCTGCGCGACTCGCACAACGTAAGGGGGCATTGTGATCATCGCAGAGAGATTACGAAATTGTCAACGTGTTCCCTTCCCGCAGAGCTTTATGACAGGCGATGTAAGGACCAACCTCCCGATGAACGATGCGAAATTCCTGAGTCGATGTCATCCTTGGCGCGGGACTCAATCGATCAAAAAGGCGATGTCAATCAAGCACCGCGCTCCGCCAACTCCCCTCCAATATTTCGGAAACGTTGTACCATGGAGGAAAGAATACTCAGGAGAGGCCCCTAGCATCCCAATGCATTGCGAAAAGTGTGGAGGAAGTTACGTCATTTTTCTTGAGCCCATGGACAATGTTGCTTACTCGTTTACAACTGCGGCGGCCAAATTTGGTCAAATAGAACGGACAAATTTTTAAGGCGCTTGGTATGTCGCTGCCTCGCTACGCTTGCAAACCAACGCAGTCGCTACGACAAACGTTTTTAAATTAGGCCAGTTTGAAAACTCTGCCGTCGGAGGCGTCTGCGTTCGCCATCCCGCGAGCTTGTTGCTATGACAACGACAAACGCTACTTTGCCAGGCTTAAGAGCTGAAAAATCGTCCTTCTATCTCAAAAACGAAGGCCGTTTTTCGATTGAAACTTTGGGTGAGGGTTAGAATGGGCAAATTGAAGGCGAAATCAACAGCTTAGAACATGATAGCGCAGCGAGGAATTAGCGACGAAGCTGTTTTCGCTTCGAAGCGGGAGGGCAGGGCGACGCCATGTTAGTCAAATCAAACCGGAGACAGCAAAGTATGATGGGATAGAGTGCTGGGCTCCGTGGGCTCAAGTCATGGCGGGACTCGGCTTCACAAATGTGACGTCAGGGCCTCTCCTAACCTTTTCTTTCCTCCATGCGTTGTACAGACGCGAAATAAAAATAACCACGTAGCAATGCCGCGAACGCGGCGTCTATCTTTGTGATGTAACGCATTCCCGACGTTTTACGCACAAAGGCTGTTCCTGTCTTCTCTTAGGACAACCAAATTGAACTCTGCTTGCTAAAGAGTGGCGATGGATCGGGCGGAGATCTCCGAAACGCGAGCTCGACGGGGGAGGAAAAGAAACACTAACAAACATTCGAGATTCGTCGTTTGTATTGATTACAAACTTGACGACCTGCCTGTCTGCTTCTATGGAGCCCCCGTTGCCGAGTGCAAGCCAAGCCGAGCCAAGCCGTTCCTCTTTGCGTTAACTCCCACGGGGCCTGTCGTTCCTTCCTCGCCATTTTAGGAAAAAAGAGGAAAGCTTTCTGTTTCTTGTGTGTCGCCCGGGTGGTTGCGTCTCCTTTTTTCACGCTGCCGTCATTCTTCGCCAAGTTGCTTGTTGAAACCCTGGCAGCGCGAAGCGGCCCCGATAGATGTGCTGATATTCCGAAACCGAGACAAATGGGACAGTTACTGTTTGCGCATATGCCGGCGGCAGCCTCGCTAAGTGCGGTTTCATTGTTGTCTGCGACGACGCCAGCTCTTGCTTGCATTGGACTTCTCGCGGCAGTGTCTGCGGATTCTTTCCGGAAACTTCAGGGCGTTGCTGCTTCACAGGCGTTATTTTTTCCTTCTCTTCAGTATGCCGTTCGACATGGGATGGGGTTGCGGTGTGCGTTCAAGCCACATCAAAATTTGCCAGCAAGGGGGGGGGGACTTGATTTCTGTTTCATTTGACTTGATTTCTGTTTCATCAGTCAGACAAAGTGGCCATTTTTGCCAGCGTGTGCAGGTTTGAATGTACCTAAACGCATTCTCGTGTGCAGACCACATCATTCGAATATTCGAAAGTCAGCTCACAGACGCCTTGATCTTCACTCTTAACAAAACTGATAGTAAAAAGGTAGTAACGGGTCGTATTTACTAACTCCTTACGAACTTTACTACCCCCGGAACGGTACGTAGGTCCTGCCACTAAGTATGGAACCTAATTCCTATCGTTACTGGTCTAGACCGTGCACTTAGTAACTGCTGGTTGTTTGATACCAACATTAACTGATAGCAACAAAATTCTATGGATTGTTGAACAGAATAACTATAGCACTTTTCCCACTCCAAACCACGATTAAAAAGTTTTGCAAATCCATATGCTGACTTGTATATGCTCACATTAAGATACATAATTCTAAAATTATGGCTCAAATATTTGATTTTTGCGACAAGCCCACCGACTCTATCAGAGGACTTTCCGCTGCTGGGTATAAAAAGCCACAAGAGCGCGTGTGTTTCTGCGGTAACTAAGTTGTATTCGCTCTCCTCGTTCATTCCGTTGGTTTTCAAGAGTGTTGGTTAAGAAATCTTTGTTTAGAAATGTTCGTTCAGAGATGCCAAGGGCAGTGCACTCTGCAGAAACTCGATATTGTTGGCCTCATTGACGGTCTGCGTTGGGGAATACCCGCGTGACGTAACTGCCGTGCCGGCATGCCTTGCAACTCCCCAGATGACTCCTCCTCAGGTTTCAGCCCTGAATTAGGAGCGAAATACGAGCTCTTTAGCCGAGGACACGAGAGTAGCCCGCTGCTACGTGTGTAGACGGTTCGGTCTTCTGATGACAGGGGACATCTGTAAAAGAGGAATTTTAGAGGCGAAGACCCTTAGGCGCTGGGGCTCTGGGCGTCTCCTGTCGTCGTCGTAATCGTCGTCTCATGTAGTCACGGTGCTAAAAACACCGGGTCACTCGTTTGCGCCTCGCGCTAGAGCGTAACACGTACTAAAAAAGACACCACGGCCCTCGTTTACGCCTCGCGCTAGAGATCTTCGTGCTTCAAAGACAAGAGACTTCTACAGCAAAGCTGTATACATCTATCCCCCAACGTTTTCATATCCGTTGACAAAGACGGCAAGGCGCCAAGAATACACTTATACACTGCATGTTTCGCCCCTCACCAGGTTTCGCGTTAGGGGAGATGGCCCGGGATTTTTTAAAGGGCATCTTGCCAATAGAAGAATGTGTGCAATCCAAAACGAGTCAGTCTTCTGATGATGAAAGAAGAGGCATCTGGAAAAGAGGCATAAGAAGGCGTTTTAAGGGACTTCTCGCCAGTCGGAAATTCTTACTTCCGGGGGTTGAGTCGCAAGTGCGGATAGCTCGTTTGCACGCTGTGACATTTTGTTGCGTTACTTCGAGGCCGAGTCAATCGCGAAGCACTGCTTTTCTGCTTATAAACGGCGAAACTGGTGGAAACAACGCTGAAAGAATTCGTTTAATGGTTCCAGGTCGTGACAGTGGAAAAGGCTGCCCGTTTGCAGGTCCGAGTTTATGAATAAATCAGGAGTCGGCTCAGTAGCTCCCGTAAGTTCAGCCCTTAGCAAGGACTGGCGCTTTGCAAGACGCTGTGCATGCCGTGGCCCGTGCTGCTGAAAACTTTCCGAACTTATTTCCAAACGGTACCCGCCGCGGTGGCGTAGTGGCTAAGCCGTTGTGCTGCTTGGCCCAAGGATGCGCGTTCGATTCCCGGCTGCGGTGGCCGGTTTTCATTAAGAGGCGAAAGGCTCAAGCGACTGGGGTCGAGATTTCGGGGCACGCTAAAGGTCTCCAGGTGGTCAGAATAATTCCGGAGCCCTCCACTACGACGCGTCTCATAGCCCGCGTGTAGCTTCGGTGCGTTATAAATCAATCAATCAATCAATCAATCAATCAATCAATCAATCAATCAATCAATCAATCAATCAATCAATCAATCAATCAATCAATCAATCAACCAACCAATTTTCGGATGCTGGCGTTGTCCATCATATCGGCATAGGGAGCAACGTTTTTAAAAGCGTCCTAATCAGTGTGATTCAACCCGAGGTCCCGCGTTATTAGAGAGTTATAGCGCGCAGAGCGGAGAACGTGACATGTGTGATGTCACTGCGCGCGCTATTCCTTTGAGCGCCTGCTAATAGGAGACTACCGTTCTGGCTCTGTGGCCTTGCTATAGAGTACTGATTAATGGCCCTGAGGCTTGGGTTCTAGCCTTGGCAGGTCTACGCTTAGTTCTTTATTTTTTTTAAACACAAATCTACATGTTGTTTTTGTTAATAATAGTAATTTGGTATGCTTTTACCGAGCATTTACCGAGGGTGCGGTTTGAAGTGCGTCGTTTAATGTCCGTTGATTATGGGGGCAATGCCGTAGATAAGATGCAGGATATGGGCATTGTTCGCATCAGGGTAAAGAGGGAAGTGCTTCGAGTGAGGTGACAGCGGGCGTCCAAGATAAAGAGAGTGCCGGGGCGATTGAGTCAAGCACTGGAAAGTCGGAGTGGTGCTCCCTTAAACGGACGTCGTAAACTTGCCTCGCAGACAAGGGTGCGGAGAAAACAGCAACAAAGGAAGTCCCGCAAGCTCTGTTTTTATTTCCGTTGCCGCTAAGGAGGAGGTGAAGGGGGACCAAAGAAAAAAACTTAGCGAGGTTAAGAAAACAAGAATCTTGACCGCGGCGTGCGGTCTTTCTCTCTAAAGGCCGTTTCAAACCAATTACTCGCCTTTCTTTTTCCCGTGGGCTTATTTGCTTACTGCTGTAGCTGTGCTCTGATATGTCTTCACGGTTTTGCCAATTTTATTTTTCTGGAAAAAGCTCTGGCGCCGCTTTTGTGCTCGAGCAATGCATGCCCATGCGGTAGCTAATCCGTCAAATTCGCGTTTTTTGTTTTTGGCGCTGCAAAATTTTATGCTTTTTGTTTTTCTCATTGAGGTGCCGTGGAGAATTACATTTGTATGCGTTTGCAGTGGTTCCTCTCCTACGAATTATTCCTCTTGCTGACAAAGCGATGTCTCAGTAATATTCACAGCGTGTTCGCTAAGTCGCGGGAACAAACCAATCTATGTCTAAGTAACATCAGATCTGCGGATTACATTGTCGTGGTGAATGAATTCAGTAGAGGAGATGTCCTTGACGCGAAGCAAGTTTGTTGTGTTGCTGTTGTAGTTCGCCCGCTGCCTTTCCATATACGTGGTCGCACAACTTTCGTGCGGTTTAGAAACAAAATAAGGCTCTTACTCACCATGGAATCATTCGAAAGTGGTGTTCATTCCGCCAATTCTCCCGTTCTTTTTTAACGCGAAACAACTGCTTTCGGACTGATCGAAATTCGCGGAAATTGTTTGTTTATAACTGAAAGTAGCAAGCGCGACAATGCAGCCGCCATGCTAGCTTGTCGAGTAGCACTGTTATTTATAAAAATTCTGCTTGAAGGTTCGGCATTGCGAATCAAACGCACAATGAATGAATACATTTATTGTTAAAGAAGGAAAGAAAATAGGTGTAGTTTGTCGCACCTGAGGGTGGACACCGGAACACCTGCTGGTGTGGGGGGTGTGGGGAATGGGGAACGCAGATAGACAGGAAAGGGAGGGGAGAGAGGAGGGGAGGATACATATATACAAGACTAATTAGTACATATATGCGCAATACATACAAGACTTAAGACTCAACACTACATATACCGGAGTAAATGCTAAACGCTTTGAACACTAAAAAAAGCACACACAAAAACACGGACACAGACAATATTTGTCCAATCAATCAATCAATCAATCAATCAATCAATCAATCAATCAATCAATCAATCAATCAATCAATCAATCAATCAATCAATCAATCAATCAATCAATCAATCAATCAATCAATCAATCAATCAATCAAATATTCCTACAGAGGTGAAAAAGCGGACTCAGAAGAAGCTGCAATTATACAGCTTGGCAGGGCACCATCAGCCAACGCAGCAACGACAGTCTGGAAGCTTAAGATGCAAATTGAAGGAACGATTATATAAAATTAATAGGAGAGGGAAGAGGAGAAATACAGCACCTACGCTAACAAACCCAATAAATGTTCATCATTGACAGCCAGGACAATCTGTTTAGATCACCGTTTTTTGAACGGCCACTGAACTCTCGTGAATGCTGGTGTCTCCGTATTACGACTCCGTGCATCAATGCGATAACAGTTCTGATACTCGAACTAGCGACCTTGTGCTCAGCAGTGAACGCCACAGCCGTGCAATGAGGGAACAACGCAATGGCTGCAGCCCATCGCCAACGCTTTGAATTTTGATATTTTTCACATATATCATCGGGGGAACCTAAATGCGACGGGTGTGGGAGCGCACGCGTCTGGCTCCCCTCTGAAAGGGAACCAGCTGTCGCCAGAAACCGGTTTCTCCCTCAAAACTCATCTGACCGTGGTGAAAACCAAACTCGGTGATGCGTTCGTACTTCCCAATTTTGTTTTTTGTTTCGTTCTCACGGTTGGGCAACCACGCATGTCGAGAAAAAAATCGCGTGGTTAGAGCTCTTGAACATTGCTCGGTGAGGCATATATCTGTTGTTGCCCCCGACCAGTCGTGGTTGCGTCCGTCGGAAGTTAAATGGGGCGGTAAAATTGACTGTGTGCTGTCGTAAAAGCCTCAAGAAGCTTCTTCAGGGGGAGCACCACCGTGGGTACGACGAAGACGGCGACGCGCTTTCATAGCCATCATTATGACGGCCTTCTGAGTGACCGCGAGATTACCCACTAGCTCAGTTAACGCGATGATGCGTAATAGTGAGTGGGATGCGTGATTGACCTTAACGCATACTAAACGCACCCCCATTAAACGCCTAACGCAACCCCCACACTACACTCGGGAACAAGTTAAGAACGACAATTATTCCCATAACTCCGCACATACGGATCGTTTCAGGAGGGTAGCCTGCCTCCACCTCCTCTTGCGGTTCTTCCACCTCTACTCACGGCCTACAGCAAGTGCACTTAGCTCGCGCGGTGCTGCATAATTATTTTTTGCGTGCAGTAGAAGTAAGGTTTGACGCTGTCTCTTTGTGGTACGCGGGTACTGCGAGGTCTACCGTACGGGGCTACATATAGAGAAGAACACAGCGCTGGAGGGTGCTTTCCCTCGCGCATGGAGCGAACATGCTCACCCCGACTGTATAACAGGAAATAAAGCGTCAGGAATGGGTCATCATTAGGAAGTGATTCTGCTGATGTGAATGGCGAAGTCTGGGTAACGTCTCGTTAAGGACACATCTACCTGGGTAATGGAATCATGTCAGTTTTACGGCCTTCTGGTCTTGGAGGTGTCTCCTCTGGAGATCCCTCTGTCCTCTCCGGTTGCAGCTGTTACGTCCCGCGGTGTGAGCACCACTCCTTACGCGAAAGAGGTGATGGATGGTGGCCCGGAGGACTTGGGGCGTGCATCCGGTCGTCGGCCGGACAGATTTGTCCCCCGGGCGCGTGGCTTCTTGGGGGCGCAGTTCAACTCACTCTAAAGTGCGCTCTCGGCCGCCTTCTGGGTCGCGCGTCCGCCTGTGGTCCTTTTCCGTTCTGTCGGGACATCGTAGCAAGCACGTGCTCTTCGGAATGGGACAATCACGTACGAAGGTCCAGTGCATCCGCTACATATTGCTCCTCAAATAACTATATCATAATCATCATCATCATCGTCGTCGTCGTCGTCGTCGTCGTCGTCGTCGTCATATAGTGCAGGTGCGCGAACGGATTTGTTTCCACACACACGCCTCACGCACACAGTTGCGTGTGTATGCAGCTTAGCTGTGGTTTTTTAAATGGAGATAACCATTTTTTGTAAAGGTGGAAAGAAAGCGGAAAAAACCGCGCCCAGGGTAGGGCCCGAACCCACGACCATCGGAGCACGCGTGCTGTGCGTTACCAACTCTTGGATTCGGTTCCCGCTACCACACATGCATCTAGAAGTGAAGCCGACGGGCCGTGGGTACATTGGAACCACGCATGCGCAGATGTCGTGGGGCCATTATTCGGGTCTTGCTCACTCGCTTGCTTGGTGGACAGCAATTGGTGTGTTAATTTTAGACATAATGCTAAAAGTCGTACTAGCAACGCTTACCGAGAATTTTATAATGCGATCATTCAAGTATTAGATACATCGGCCAGGCTTGAAAAGTGACATTAAAAAACTCAATTTTGCCGAGGACAGTGCTACTGTGCCGCGCCCGTTAGCAGTGGCAACTGCCACCAGCGCCGGATACCGTTCATGAATCGCGCAGACTTTGAACGGCCCGCAGGCAAGTTAAACAAGGCCCGCTGTTTTCGCAGCGACGGCTTCCGCTCTGCTTTCCCTTTTTTTCGCCTCTCCCTGTTGTAGCGCCCATTCCCTCCGCCCCGCGGTTTCTTTGATGATCGGCGTGTGTGGGCCCAGCCGCTGTATTTTTACTGCTCTAATGTTGTTTCGTTTTTTTTTTTTTTTTCAGTCGACGTTTCTGGGCGGGTAAAATTTAAGAGTCCGCTTATCTTTCGTTCTTTTTGTACGCTGTCGGGGTGTACTTTATCGCTCTGACGAGCGAGGCGCAGACTTTTATTTTGATTTCGCGGCAGTTTAGCAGCGTCGGTTTCTTGCAGTCGCCGAGAATGTAGCGGCAACAAAAAGCGGTTTGTGGGAAGGGACGTTCGGCGCTCGTGCTGTATAGTACGTGCGTATATATATATATATATATATATATGCTCGGGTGAACTTGCGTTGTGAAGCCATGCGGTGTTCGATTTCCGTTCTTATAGGATGTTCCATTCTTAACATCTTGACATGTTCTAGATCGTGCTTCGCATCCGATCATGCGCCGTGACATCCGCCAAATGATAAAAAAACGGTAAAAATGATAAAAGCGGGGTGCTCCTATGACGAGGAAGTTGGAAAGGTCTATAATTGTACCTTTTCACCGTTTAAACACTGATGACCATTTCGGCATGTTCTGAACTTAAATGCTTTATATTTAGTTAAATACAGTTTAGTTTAAATGAACTTTAGTTAAATGTTTTATATTTACTATCACTTCGTCCTCATAAAATAGCTTTTCCTTGACGATCTTTGCCCTTAGTCGGCCTTGCGCCAAAAAAAACAAAACAATCATGATCATCATGATCATCATGATCATCATCATCACGTTCCGAACTGTTGTGCACATGCGCAGTAATATCCCGTCGAGTGCGCCAATAGCCTTTCCAGCTTCTCTCCCCTGGGAGCAGCCATTGTATCATTGGGCTGTGTTAGAGCCGATTTAATTGGCCCACAGACAGTATCATCTTACTGCGTGTGCACCGTACAGTTCAGAACACGCCGACACGTGTACAGAATGTTTACAGAACGAACAAAAAAATAATAAAGCCGTTCCACTCAATGTGAAAGCTGTCGGAAGTGCAGAGCAGTGATTCGCTATAATGGGCTGTGGCGCCGTTGTCCGCTCACTGCTACCACCCAATGCAGTTCAAATTTCCCGCCTTCGCAGTGCGCGCGCGCCCCTTCCTCTTGCGAGCCCCTAAATTGCCCTGCACTTAAAATGTCTCTGACTGGGATACTCTGCAAGTCAGCGCTCGTGGCTCCGGGGTTGCATTTCATGAGTACGCCTGAGACGTTAGGACGGGCGTAGACTGTAGCGTTTGTCAAAAGAGGTTCTTGCGACTTTATGAGAGGAAAACAAAATTAACGGCCTCTTGCGAAAGGGTCGCACCGCTTCTTAGTTGTTACCTTTAAGGTAACCATTTGTTGTGGTTCCTTGATTCCCGTATACTAAGATTTACTTTCACACCAGGCATGGAGTAAGCCGTCGTTAAAACGAAATCGCTTCAATAGACGAATTTCACAGTTCCTAATGCGTGTGGAGAGAGCACGTCGTACCCGCTTTTAATGAAGTATCGCTTGCAACGAAGCCTGTCTTCTGTCCCGATGACTTCATATAACGAGGGTTTACTGTATTTTAGAAGTGCCTGACAGTTTTCTCTCCCGTTTCATGACATCCCCATTTTGGGGCACACAATGTCAAAGGGACAGACAACCTATTTTTGTCGAGTGTTTTCGCTATCGCAAATGAAAGGGCATCCCTTAAAACACCTCAACCCGGTACGGTTTTGCTGATTGCGCCCTAGAACTTTTGAAGTCACAATTTTTAGATCTACCAGCCGCACGTACGTGTCCGGCCAAACGGAATGCTGACAGCTAGGACAGTGAGCGGGGCGGCAACATACTTTTGACTGCACTGGAGATTAAAAGCCGGTATTTAAAACAGGATCCCCAGGTAACACAATAATAAAGGGCAGTCTTGCCTATTGCTTCATGCGATTTTTGGATCACGGTTTGAATGCGGCGGAACTGTTTGGACACGTGCGGTAGTGTCACGATCATACACTTCGTGTCGCCACCTTTGAGATTTCAAAAAAGTTTAGTGCCAAATTAAAATTATTTCCGCCTGTTTATGTAAAAGTTAATTGCGGTTACCCCAGTATACAAAGCGCTGGCTTTCATATGGGCGTACACTCCGCAAAAAAAATTAAAGCAGTTACACTCAGCGTTACACTCAGCGTGAAAGCTGTCGGAAGTGCAGAGCCGTGATTCGAGATTCACGCTATAGGTTTCTGGCGAATCACGGAAACACGCTATCGGAGTGTTTCGCGACGGTCCCGTACACGAACCGAGCTCCTCCTCGTGGTACGTACGTGCTCCCGCATGAGCGTTCGCTCGTCAGTTCGCCGGGCACCTACGCGTCAATCCCTGCCACGTGACCCGTCGCGCATTCACCCCGCCGAGTCCTTTGTCTCTCAGAGCTGGGGTGTTTTATTGGCTCGTCTGGCGCGTCCTCCGGCTGCCCGTGCATGCGTAACCGTACGCGCGCCACCGCCCGCGCCTCCTCGACGGCGCGAAGCCAAGGCGAGACAGCATCCACGCCAGCAGAGCAGAAAGCCTGCCAGCAGGACCGTCCGGCCGATACAAATGGCTCGCTTTGAGTACCTCGCAATGGTCGGGATTGCCGAAACTTTAGTAGAGTACGGCCCATGTTTATAACAATGCTTGCTGTAAAAGACGTCGACGAACTAATGCGGAGGCTTTCGTACTTGGGAGCTGTTCGGCTGCCCGGTCTCTGCAGTGCGAAGCCAAAGCGAGACAGCATCGACTAGTAGAGCACAAAGCCCACTAACAGTGCCGTCCAGCGGATATAACCGCCGCACTTGGAGCAGCTTGTAATGACCGGGATGACACGAATATCAGTAGGGTAGGGTCGACGTTCCCAGTTCTGTTCGCTGTGAAAGTTTCCACCTCTGAAGTGGCGCGGAGGCTTTCGTATCTGGGAGGCGTTGGAGGAGGCGGCTCCTCTGATCGCAGCCTCCTTTGTAGGTTTCTTTCTTGTCGGCGTTCCCGGCGCCGACGTCTGTGTCAACGTCGAGCCGCCGTCTGGCCGCTGTGCTGCCCGCTTGCTCATCCTCCTGAAAGAAGACGCCTCGCCGTCTTTCCTTTCTCCCCTTCCCTCTCCCATTCAGCTCTGGCTGGGCAGACGGCCCGCCTCCTCTTTCCGCGCATGTGCTCTTCGTGTCTTCGTCTCTTCGGGTCCAGCGGGCATGAACAGGCGATCGGGTCGCACCACGTGAGCTAACAATGCGGGCGTGATGCTGCCGAGCAAGTGATGTTTACGCGACGTTTTACAGCGAAGCAATACCTGACTTGGTACCCGGGATTTTTAATGCGAAAGCCTTTTTAGTGGGACTGTTGGCGTCGTGTTAAAAAAAAAAAAAAACTAATTCATTTCCCCGTGGACCGGGACCGGTTGGTCGACCGAAAAGCTCTGGTAATTACTGGGCCGACCTCTATTATTTACACTACAAACGCAGACATGATGACTGTTGTATGCGATCAGGCTCGAGAAGTAAAGACGCTGTGGAGGTTCACTAGTGGCACCCCAAAATGTGTCTCAACTTTTCTCTGAAGGAGTACTGACAGGAAATATCAAAGCTAAGATAACTATGTAAAAACTTCCCTTGTATATGGAGCCCCCCCCCCCCCCCCCTTTCGGAAGTTTAAACCGTAACCGTACAGTAGAACATATTTCACATAAATTTTAATCCTTGCGCGCGGAGCAAAGCTAGTCTGCGCCATCGAGCCAGCTCATGACGTCATCTGCGCTTCGACCCAAACGGCCGACGTCAGGGCTCTCGTGACGTGTCGAGGCGGCCGCGGCGCTGTTGGCGCGCGCTTTTCCGCCGTGTGCAGCGCGTCACAGTTTTTGTGACTGACGTCAGGTGCGACTGCGGCCGGTTGAACCGTTCTGGCGTGCGCGCCGCCCAGACCGGCATCGGCTGTGGTTAGACGAGAACAGTGACGTCTAATGCGCCTTCCCGTCGCGGCGGCTGCCTCGATGTTCGCTTCACGGAAACCGAAACTGACACGAATAAACCGAGCTGTAAGTGAGTATTTATGTTGCGTTCGATAATCTAATTTGCCATTCTAAGATTAGGGGGCTCGTAGGCACCTATAGCCGCGAAAAAAGACGGAACACAAAAATTTCGTTTCAGTAGTCCTTTAACGTAGCCGTAGAAAGGCAGCAAATCAGAAATACTAATAAAAAAAACAGGTAAAAGTGCGTGAAAGGATCTAAGCAGGCTCGAAGAGCCTTAGCTTACGTGTGCCCAGTCGCAGCCTAGCAGAATTTAGTTTTTGTTTCTTTTTCTCATTAGTACTGCAATAGCAGCTGTTCCGAAAAAAAAAAAAGTAAAGAAACACCCTGTTCTAACTGCACTTACACCGTGCAAACCCTTAAGCAGGAAAGCTTATTGCGTGCATCTCCAATCCGTGCTTTCCCACGTGGAACCTGTCACGGTTTAAGGCTCCTCTTTGGTCCGTTGTTTTATTTCGCCTCGAAATGAGAGCTTTTTGTTTCGCTAATCGCATCGATGGCCACATCTTCCGTGTTCGCTTTTCTAATGCCTCCCTCGCTTCATTGTTCTCCCGCAAAGCTCCAGAACTTTCATTCGTGACGGCAGGGGGCGCGTACTCTTTTGTCCGTGAACCCTGACGCGTAATCCGTTGTAACGCTTCGCCAGGAACGCTCTCCGACCTCCCTGTTCAACACCGCCTAGGTAGCAAAGCCTACGCACCGTCAACGACAGTTTTAAATCTCCCGCCTTTTAGTTTCCTATGCGCGAATTGTAAAAAAAAAAAAACAATAAAAGACGTTTTTATCGATTGCGGAGTTTGTTGAGGCAACGTAACTGGAGCTATAGATCCGAAATGACGGACCTTGTTACCTAAGAGGTGTCGCTCGTTTCGTTCCACCTGTGATGACTCATTCAGTGAATCTTTTGTTGCCGCTATCGAGATCCCCACGTTAAGCCGGCTTTGTGCGCAGGAGCCGAAACGTCACGCTATGTCTGGCGCAGGTTCTTGGCTAGGAGGCTTTCACGGCGTCTGCTCGAGATCCTTGCGCATTCAGCGGGCTCTTTAATGCGATCATTTTGTCATGCGTCCCCGTGGTGGTCGCGCGCGGTCGATGAACCGACAAAGCGTTTCCGGGAGCCGGCATTGATTGCGGTCGATCGGGATTCAGAGAGGAGAGTGGTGTTTGTCTTTTGGACGTTGTCATTGGGGAAAGGTTCCTTGCAAGAGAAACAAGCATAGTTTCGTTTTCTTGCTTTCGAAGTTGCGCATCGCGGGTGGTCGTATTCGTTTTTGTATGCGCGTTAATTCTTAGCCATCGGGATGCCTTCCGGGCTTAAATAAAGCGCTTCAGGCAAAGTTTATTATTATTTATTTTTTTGCTCTGGGACGCGCCATTTCTATGTCCTGTCGGGCTTTAATTTTAGTCCGCTTCTGTGTAGATGGTGTGGCGGATCATACAGTAAATCGTCGTCATTACGAAATTTCCGGGAAAGGCAACTGGGTTCATTATAAGCAGTGCTTCGTTGAAAACGGGTATGCACAGCAGTGGGGACCATGCAACAGGAATTTCGAATGCACCGATTTTGTTGCAACCAGAATTTACTGTAATAGCTTGGATGCTGTAGTTGCATAGAATATTTGTTTTACTATCTAATAAAATGTATGTCCCAGGATTCTAGGTGTGCCGTTTCATCGCTCATGTGCGGGTTTGGAAGTGACTTCGCGTCGTCGTAAATTATCGGGTCTTGCACCGAAATTGTTTGGAACAGACACCCACTGCAATGCCGTCAGAAACTCCAATGTAGTTTATACAAAACGTTCTACTTTTTTTCTCTCCTTGAATTCCTGGTTAAAGAAGAAAAATGTGTTGGCCATGGATCGTGACTCCGGAGCGTCGCTTCCCAGGAAATCCACCTTAGTGCTATAGTGTTACTAAATAAAATCCACTTCTATTCGCGATATCGTCCTTTCGCACACCCCAAAAATGAACCCTTGAATTCCCATAAGCCCTTACACTTTCGGTAGCCCCTACCCTCAAGCTCATAGCAGAATTCTCGATGAACAGCGGACTTGCAAGAGTATAGTCTACAGCTGTCGTCGGCCAATGCTCTGCGCCGAGAACCTCTCAATTTAAACAGCGTCTAGCTTACGCTGAAGCGTAAATGCGTATGCCTACATCAACGGAGGCACAAATCCAACTTGTCCTACCGCCACAGAACCCCGCTCCCGCCCCACATCCCCACTGTACAGATGAGCCAGAGCCTTTTTTGTTTTCCTGATATAAGCATTCCGCCTTTTACCGGTAATCGCCGTTGCCGTTTACTGGCCACAGCGCGAGTGCATCTAATCGACCGAAGTGATGCCTAGCGATTGGTTGACAGCCGTATTTTCTTTCGGACCGATTGCGTAGTGTTTCAGAGTTTGAGTTTATATTTCAGAAAGTCCAATAATACGGGTTAGGTCGGGTAACTTGTATACAAGAGGAGATCCCAAGGTAGGAAGTTTCGGGCGGGAACTTCGTGCTACTATACGCAGTTAATAGCGAACATTCCGTAAATACAGAATGGTCTAAGTGATAAAAAAAATATAAAATCAATTACAATGCAATGGCAGAAGATTAAGAACTTGCGTGGCCCGGGATTCGGAAACTGATTATTAACCCCAAGTGCGTGTTTCTTCTGTGTTTAATCAATGTAGAAAGTAGCATAGCAGAAACGTATCTTTCAGAGCTTCCACTGATTTATTGCGGGGTTTATCTGGCCGAAGCTGCACCTGCGATAAGAGGCGCGCCGTAGTGGAGGGCTCCGAATTAATTCTGACCTCCTGGGGATCTTTAACGTGCGCCTAAATGTCGACACACGGGCGTTTTCCGTTTTCGCCTCCGTCAGAAGAGCAGCCACCGCTGCCGTTTAGGTACTTACAAGCGCCAAATACAAAACCATTTCCAGTGAACTTTAGGTTGCTGTTAGGCCGTAAACCAGTGGTGACGGCGCACTGCATACTCACGCTCACTTCTGAGCACCCTTAAAATTAAGAATATTTTACAAGTGCTCTTCATTTCAATTTCAAAATGTCCCTCCACACATGTTGGGGGCGGCTTCTCCGGAATTTCGTGCATGTGAATGAGTCGCCTTATGCGCTGCTGTCGGCCTCCTTTGTTTGGGTGCGCGCGCCTGGCTGATTAGCGTTTCGGGGACTCACGTCGCTCGTTCCCGAGCTTTCAATGCCCATGTCTGCTTCCCTGTGCTCATTCTCCGTCCTCGTATCTGAGGCAAGCGCGTTCTTGTTGCTGTGCGGGGTCGCACTTCCCGAGCGGCCCATAAACATGTCTACCTCGTTTAGTCGCGCCATTCAACGCCACACCTGTGCGCACCGCGTAACCGGAGAAAATCTAATGCAGCCAGCCTCGGCTCACAATGCCCATTGAGAGAGAGAGAGAGAGAGAGAGAGAGAGAGAGAGAGAGAGAGAGAGAGAGAGAGAGAGAGAGAGAGAGAGAGAGAGAGAGAGAGAGAGAGAGAGAGAGAGAGAGAGAGAGAGAGAGAGAGAGAGAGAGAGAGAGAGAGAGAGAGAGAGAGAGAGAGAGAGAGAGAGAGAGAGAGAGAGAGAGAGAGAGAGAGAGAGAGAGAGAGAGAGAGAGAGAGAGAGAGAGAGAGAGAGAGAGAGAGACACCTTGCTAAAACCGTTGGAGAACCTTTCGTATATTCACACACACGAACACGCGCGCGCGCACACGCGCACGCACGTCCGAACAAACACAACGCATTCAAATACACACGAACACGCGCACGCACCAACACCAACACCCACACGCACGCACGCACGTACTCACACACACAAATGCACAGACACGCGCAAAAGAAGAAAACTCCGAACAAGCTGGCGGCCGCAGAGTGTTGCCAACATTTCGGCGATGATCAACTTTCCTTCGTCAGGTTTCTTCGACTGACGTATAACGCGGCGTGAGGGAAAATCTGTACTTCGCTTCCTCCTTGCAAACGAAACGAGGGCCGGGAAGGAAACGGACGAAGAACGGAAGCTATAGGTGCAGAAGGAGGTATTGGAAAGGGGGGTATAGTTGTGTTCGACGGTGTTGCGTGGGGGTTTACTATGAGCCGCGCACGCTGCAGAATATGATTTACCGTTTACAGTCGGCCGTCTCTTCTACCGTCAGTGATTGGCGGCAACTTACCGTGCCATTCAAGTGCCACTTTTCAAAGCACGCGCATTTAGTGACACCCCGACGGGCCGTCAGCCTGCGGCGGTGCTTCCCTCTCAATGATACGAAACCGTCGAACGAACCGCTTTCTTTAAAAGTCACGTGTGATCTATCACAGGCTGTTTTTCTGTTGGATGAATGAATGGATTGGTTTTCCAAGTCGATGGTTAAAAGCACATTTTAAATTTTTTTTGGTCCTGCCATGCTCTCACGCACGTCCGCCTCCACTAACGGCGCTAGTTAAACGCCATCGCCATTATTTTTGTCCACTAAAGCGCGGGCCTTCGCAGGCATGAGCTGCAGGGAACAATGCGTATGTCCGTGCCTAGCGCTGCCTCCCAAATCTGTCGATGTAACGCCACCTAGGTAGGAATGTCTGGAGGCCTGCTCATTCGCCACTGTCAGTCGCAACAACCTCGTGCACGACTGAGGCCCCTTTCAACTATATACTGTAGGTGTTTTTTGTAATTTTCGTAGTGTATAACATACACGTTCCATGCCCGCATGAGGGCGGCAAACGAGATTATTCAATCCCCCAACCTCCTGTCGCTCATAGGCGTTAGCAGTTGGACCCCCTGCCGCTGCCTCCCGCAGAGCGTTCGGAACGAAGTCTTTCACGCCCAGCCGTCTCAATCGGCCGTTCTTTTTTGTTGCAGTAATCAAGGTGGGTCCCCCACCTTAACGTCGGGGACGGGTGACCCCGGGTACGTCGGCTCCGGCTTACTTCGCGGAACGCTGTGCAGGCGCTGCGGGAACGCCTTTCTGGCCATGACGGCCCGAGTGCTGTAGACCTTTTCATTTTTTGAGCCTTGATAACAACCTGGCATTGGTAAGACTTTGCTGCGCATGGGCAGTGAGATCATCCCGTCGGCTGCGCCAGTTAAATCGGCGCTGGCACAGTCCGAGAATAAAATGGCCGCTCCCAGGACCAGGAAATTTCCCTGAAACATGGTGGTGCGTTTTGTACTATGTTGCGCGTGGGCATTGAAGTCATCGTACCGGCTGCGCCAATTAAAGTGGTCCTAGCACAGTGCGAGAATGAGATGGCTGCTTTTAGGCCGAATAAATTGGAAGCAGTTATAGTCTCTTTCTATATTTCTTTTGTTTTGTTAGATGCGCAGTGGCTGGCTTGCGCGGTCCCAAAATCTTTTGATCGTCAAGGGAGTTTAAGTAGAACTAAGCACAGATGTTGGCTTAGCACATGCTGCAAGGTCGATTCCCGGATGCTAATGATGCTGAGCTTAAGGTAAGTTTGTTTAGAGGAGCCGCGTATGGTGAAAGATTCACGCATGCGTCGTCGCAGTGTAGTATTGCTGCACCAGCGCTCTGTGCTGTCGCGGATGCTTTGTTTTGGACGGAAGCAAACGACAAAACGTACCCGCTGGTGCGACATTTTTTTTTTTTTTGCTCTGTCTTAAACGTGCCCAGGTGAGGCAAATTATTCTGGAGCCCACGTTGCCGTTATAGTTCACGTGTACATTAATACTGTTGTCCTCTAAACTCGAGTCATCCGTTTATCTCGCGTGTTGCACTTTTATGATTTTCCAACCCTGCAAATGCCAGTTCACAGCGTCGTTTTTTTACGATGTGATGGTTACGTCCCGAAAGCGTCTCGATCGCACTGTTGTGCGTGGCTTGATGAGTGGCGTTTCCTTAACCTAATTAACCAACCCCATTCTCAAAAGCACCCGTCGCGGTGGCTCAGTAGCTAAGGCGTTGTGCTGCTAAGCACGATGACGTGGGTTCGATTCCCGGCCGCGCGGCCGCTTTTCTGATGGAGGCGAAAAGCAAAAACTCCAGTGTGGACGAGATTTCGGCGCACGACAAAGATCGCCAGGTGGTCCAAATTAATCCGGAGCCCTCCACTACTTCGCGTCTCATCGCCTGCGTTGCGTCGGCGCGTTTAACCCTACAATCATCAATCATTCTCAAAAGCCTGACTCTGATGCCCAGCGTAGAGACTCCTTCAGCGCTGGTTCGGCTCCCGGCCGCGGCGGCCGCTTTTCTGATGGAGGCGAAAAACAAAAACGCCCGTGTGTACGAGATTTCGGCGCACGTTAAAGATACCCAGGCGGTCAAAATTAATCCGGAGCCCTCCACTACGGCGCGCCTCATCGCCTGCGTTGCGTCGGCGCGTTAAACCCTACAATCAATCAATCCTTCAGCGCTGCACGTTCTTGTACAGAGGAACACACGGAGGTATACCAATGCAGATCGCTTCGCAAGACAAGCCGTCGGAAGATCTCTCTAGCGCGAGAAGAATGAACTATGCAAAAAAAAAAAAAAAATGCTGGGAAGGGAGGCAGGTGGTTACCGTATAACCGGCTCGGGGGTCTGTTGACGCAGACGTGATAACGCCCCTTCTACCTCGCTAGGGCGGATTGGCTAATCCTCCTAGCAGGCCCTTCTGACCCCGAACAGTGCATCGATGTATCCAGAGTGCAGCAGTGTATACTGTATACAGCTTGACGATTCAAAAGACTTGCCTGCGCCAGGTACGTAGGCACAAAAAGAGTCAGTGACCCCTTGGCCGTGTCCTCAGTGGGCAAGTAATTAAGTTTGCATATATAGTGGGCAAGTACGTTAGCTGGTTCGGCCATGTTAAAGTCGTCCACTTTGTTAGGTGGAGCAACGCTTTACCCTCTTGTCGTCTCCTCCGGCTTTTGTGTAATGTAATTTAGTCACGACTGCTGAATTACATTGAAGCTTAAGGACGCACTTAAGCCCTCCTTTTTTGAGGTACTCCACGCTAAAGTCAGATCTGATGTTCCAGCTGAAATTGTGGGCGTCTGTACATACTTTCTGACGTGCGCTTTTGCCCAGCCATACACTAGCATGCGTAGATAGTACCAAATGGAAGCAAAATGGCCGCCGCTGTAAAGAGAAAATAAATAAAAGCACATTTGGATTCGTGTAGGAACCCGCCGCGGTGGCTCAGTGGCTAAGGCGTTGCGCTGCTGAGCACGAGGTCGCGGGCTCGATTCCCGGCCGTGGCGGCCGCTTTTCTGATGGAGGCGAAAAGCAAAAACGCCCGTGTGTGCGATATTTCGGCGCACGACAAAAATCGCCAGGTGGTCCAAATTAATCCGATGCCCTCTACTACGGCGCGCCTCATCGCCTGCGTTGCGTCGGCGAGTTAAACCCTACAATCAATCATTCGTGTAGGACTTGTACCCGAGTCGCTAAAGCAAGTAGCCGGGTACGCTAACCGCAGCGCTAACCCGCCGCAAGAGACGCAAGCACGATGCAGCAGTGGAGCTTGATGCAGCTAGATAATCCGTGGCTTTCACATTCAAATCACGTAAGCAGCCTAAGTACCCGACTTAAGTGCCCGAGGAATTTTTGGTTATCGCGATGACCGGCCGCTCACTTCCGTGATGCGCGGAAGGGGTGTTTAGGCACGAATCCTATCCCATAGCCTTGCTACACGGAATGTATAGGCTCGGAATACAGCGAGGACAAGGGGGAGGATGCTTTTTCCAGTGAAGCTTGTATTGGTTGACTTCCGCCGTCGGCGGTGTCTTGCGGCTAAACGCCTTGCGGCAAAGCCAACTTTACCGACATGCTGTAATGATGGTGATGATGCCCTTGAAGTTGCTCGCTTTTTTAGGGCAGTTTTTTTTTCTAGCGTGGCATGGTAGGCCGTTCGTGGTTTGCTCCGCGCAATAGCGGGTAGCCATTGAAGAACGTAAAGGTTCCCGATAACCGCAGAAAAAATGATACCGAACATTTCCGTTTGGGAAAGCTCAGCGAAGTAAAAGGGTTTTGTTTCGGTCGATCGATGATTTTGCCTTTTCGTTTCGGTCGTTGGTTGCATTTTTCGATTGTGGCCGGAGTGTTTTCGTTTTGCGGTCATTGCGTTTCGATTTTGGTCGTTTTAGTTTTCATGAAGGTCAAGCTTCGCGTAAATCCCTGTTTCCGGAGGGAAGGAGGTAGATTTCTTGTTTATTTTTTTTTTTACTTTTTCACAAAAAGAATTGCGCTATTAGTGTTGGCTCCTCTCGATTCTCAAGCTGCGAGGAAGTGGAACGGGGAGCAGGATTTGATCCCGCTTGTCGTGCGGAACAGCGGCGAATGAGTAGACTCCGTTCTTGCTTTTGCGGACCATGGTTGCTCTCCTGCTTACATAAGGGAGAGCGATCTGTCATAAATGCTGTGTGACCCCTCCCATTATGTTATTTTTTGGACCAATTCCTCGAAAAGAAGCGTTCACTCTCAGTAAAATGAATAAAGTATAGAAAATTACACCGAAGAACTATGCATGCATAGATCTGTCTATAGTAAACTGTGGTATATCTTCGTGCTCGTGGGGGTGGCCAAGAACGGTCGTGGCACTACAAGCTTCGCAGGATTTCTCGTGGGAATCGATGCCGTGGCCGGCGACGGACGCGGACGTGCGAAGGGGACCCTGCTAGACGAGCTCTGTTTCTGGCAGTCGAGACAGGTATACAGATACAACAACGACTGTCGGTGTGGTTTCATTGTTTGTTGCTTTGCCGCTGTATGGTTCCCTCGTGGTTGGACGACCCCGTATGCATTACCAGAGTCCTGGTATTGCCCATCTGCGATACTAGTGGATAGTTACGCTTGTTGAAGCTCTGCTAAAAGCAGTGCACGCGAAGAACTCTAATCTATAATAATAGTATGGGCCCGCGTGGTATTCTCCGATATTCCAGTCAGAGTTCAATGATGTAGAAACAGTAATACTGTAGACTACCGTTAATAAGATTCGAAGAAACCGTGAAAATTGCTCGTTTTATCAAAAATTCGCCCTAAACGGAGATTTCTTGCGTTGGTGACGTTACAAGAGAGCAAAAATGTTGTTGATCTAACCATGTAGTTCGTATTAACCGAGTTCGTCTTAACCGGAGTCTACTGTATATGGCTTATGTGCTATACTAGCTTGCATATATAGCTTGCATATATAGCTTGCATATATAATAGATGCCGAGAAGCAAGTGGGGCCCTGTATTTCTTAGTTATAAGATGGCCACACGATTGTTGTGTATCATTTATGGCCGATGCGCTTGTCTGTATAGCATGTCTCCCTGCTTTAATTACCGGTGACATTGCTACGCACTGGCTCCGAACAGTGATCAGATCACCCCATTGAAAGATGAGTACCGAATTGACCACATTGGCGACAACTTACCTTGCAAACAATACGACCGTGAAATGATGCTTGTAGTTAAGAAAATACAGAAGAGCGGTTCAAGTACGAGCATTGATGTTCGAATATCCCGTATAACGAAAGGGTAGTTCACGGTAATGCGGAACCAAACTCTCTCCGCTCCGCTGATGAACCCAAGGCTACCTACCTGCAGGTCTCGGAATTACAGGCATATAGACAGTGCAGGCATATAGACAGTGAGTAGTAACTATTAGGCTATTAGACTAATAGTTACTACTCAGTATAGAAGTATTACTACTAATTAAGCATTATCGTTTAACTAACTAAGTAAGTAAGTAACTGGTTAAATAACTAATTAACGAACTATTACTACGACTAATACTTACTACTAGTAGTAACATTAGATTATTATTAGAGTTGCGAGGGGGTTTGTCAATCCATTAGACGTCACAGCGTACAGCATTAGACATCACAGCGTGCTATCGCAGAGGGAGGAATTGTCAGCTAAAGTGGCAGGTTTTCCAACTTTGGAAGCGCGCTGTGTCCCCTATTCACAGCGAAGCGATATGTGTCTACCCGTGCGGTTCTCCTAACCTCGGCCTCATTCATGACACATCTTTTATCTCCTCCTTTTTTTAACCCCGCCGGAAGACGATAAGAAATTCCCACACCATACAAACAACGCGCAAAGACGGAAGCGCTGTCAGCGCATGCGCCCTATCTCCCGCGGTCTCCAAACTCGCTCAAAACGACCGCGTGTGGGTCGCAAGCCTCGAAGTTCGTATCGAAGTTCGCTCCCAAGAGGGAGCCTCACCTTACTTCGAGCGAACCCACGTCTCGTAGGCGGGCACTTGAACGGGGAGCTGCTTCCACTGCTGTTCTAGTCTGGGAAGGAAAAAATCTCCTACGCAGTCCGAACTCGAAGTAGGACATTTGCGATTCCCCCTGCTTCGGTTGTTGCTCCTACGCGAGGGAGGAACCGCCCTCACGTACTATACTACAACCGCGGAACGACATCAACGACGTGCGATACTCCGACGGATGCCGGGTAAACACTCAGCGCGGCGGTTTGTATTCGGCGCGGCCGCCTCGTATCCCGGTCGTAAACGTTTACGGCTGGCTCGTGTCCACTCGACCGCGCCACTAGACACGTCGCCGTTGTCCGGCGCCCAGGCCGTGCTTCTCGGAGCCGGCGCGGCTGAGAAGCGGTAACGAAGTTAACGGACCGCCTGCGCCGAAGTCGTTCGGAAGCTGTTGGCCATCGCTCTTCCTGGCTCCGAGGACTACAAGTTGCGGGGCGGAAAAATAGGGAACGGGGGGTTTCCTAAAACTAGCGCAAGACAGGCGCTGAAGGAGTAGGAATTGCTTATCGTTTCCGACCAGCGGCGAGGTCTTAGCTGGAGAAGTTTGGGAGATGCAAGCGTGCGGGAGCGTTTCGGTAAAGACAGGCAGAACGCAGCCTTGTGGTAGGGGTTGACCTTACAAGTGAAATTATCTGACAGCAGCGTTAAAAGAGAAAACTCAGTGTCTAGAGTTCCGTCTGACGGCACTCAAGTTCAGCGCCCCAGGCATGGCTTAGTGCCGCCCGACAACATTCGAATATTTAAGACTCGGCTGATATAGGCCGCAGCGTCTGCCATTGTAGTGTAGCGGTTCCGTCTTGGGTTCCTTTTCCTGAAGTCGGTGGTTGGAGCCCGGCTCGCGCGAACTTTAATTTTTTTTAATATTCTTAAGCTTTAATCATAATTTTTATGGCTTAGAATATTACTCTTTTTGTGTTTTAAACGAGTTTTTGTCACTTCGTTTAGTTATGTTAGGTTAGTTTACGCTACGTTACCTCAATGGAGGCGAAGTACTGCCAAACGCGACATTTTTTCATCATCGAAATGCCGACGGACGTCGCTTTAGTGGAGAGCTTATGGTACCGTCTGGCGGCACTCTAGTCACAGCCAACAGAAAAATTCACGGGCCATCACGGCGGATTGACGCCGGATGACAGCGTCCGCTGTCCCTCTAAGTATAGAACCCAAACTGATGTTACGAATACACTTTTATAGTAGAGCACCCCATCGCATCTTCAGTACGCAGAGCTGCAAATGGAAGGGCAGAGGAACTGGCAAACCGATAGCAGGCGGCGCGGAAAGGGAATACGTCACTGTCATGTAACCCGCTCTGGCGCTAAAAAAAGACATTTTCACCGCAATAACGCTACGAGCAAAAGCAAACAAGCGTTATTTATCGCGTAGACTCTACTACGCCATAAATAACGCTTGTTTGCTACTGCGACCCGCGGCGATGGCTCAGTGGGTAAGGCGTTGTGCAGCTGCGCCAAGAACGCGGGCTCCATCGCGGCCTCCGTGCGCTGCTCTTCGGATGGAGTGAAAACGCCCGTGTGTCGATATTTGTGCACACGTTAAAGATCCCCAGGGGGTCGAAATTAATCCGGAACCCTGTACTACGGCGCGCCTGATAACTTAGAAGTGTAGCTTACGCGCGTTTCAGCCTCCCAATCAATCATCAGAGTGCACTACGGGTAGTCAGATTCGTCTTCTTATTAGGCAGTTTTAGCATATCGTTGCCGTGTTTGCGTTACCGTTTACCGTGTTACCGGAAGCCGCTGGCGACGGTGAAGCCTGTGCCGGTAAGTTACCGTTCGCGGTAACTCTCGCGCTGCGCAGTCGACTCCCGCAAACAAGGTAAGCGGTAACGCAAACGCGGCAACGATATGCTAAAATTGCCTATTACAGCACTTAAAATAAGTTACATCTCCGAACTAAGCCACTGAACAACGGTTAAAAAACTTCGTTAACAAATTTGAGAGAAGTGCTAAAGCTTTCTCAAAATCGAAAGGGCGTCAAAACCTCCGCTAAAAGTGCGCCCAGCCTTCGCTGAATGTTCGTTCAATCGATAGCCGAACCTTCCAAGACCCAAATCGCGTACGAAGAACGAACCAATGCGACGATTTTTCGCGCACTAAGTAAACGCATGTATACGAACGATCTAGATGTATGCCCATACGTTGTTTATGAGATAAACAGTCTTGCCCAGAATCGAATTTCTTTCTCGCGATTTTCAAGTAATTCCGTTTTGACACAATGAAACCCTGTATCACGCACGCGGCGTGTCTGGAGATCTTATCAGGGCTTTTCGGTCGACCAACCGGTCTACAGGGAAATGCATTAGTTTCTTGACAGGACGCCATCGGTCCCACGAAGAAAGCTTTCGCTTTGCCATGAGGCCGAAAGATCGTGAAAGACCATGAGGCCGAAAGGTCTATACCATTAGGCCGAAAGATCGAAACAGTCCGCTCGTCTTCCTTTCGGTCTTTCAAGTCACATTTCGACATACACACAAGCGTATGCGCGAGGATGTGATGTCGCGCGCTTTCCGCTTTATCGAGAAGGCGCCGGTGTTGCAAGATTCCCGCCACCTCCTCGCAGCCTTTGTAGCAGGGCAACAGCCGAGGCTGGCCTCTCGGTGGTCCGCGTGGAATGCAGGGAAGCCCGCTTTCCACGCCACGCCGCTTCGAAGCGGCCGCTCGGCCGATCATTACGGCGACCGTTAACAGTGCGACCCGTGTTGCGTTCAGTCATTACACGCCGCGCAAGGTCGTGTACACGCGGGCATGTTTAGCGCAAGGCCTACCATTATCCGCGTGGGCGTGCGTGGCCCTAACTCTTTCGATGCACGAGATACGCCTGCCTGCTTGGAGCGCGTAGCAGGCGTTCGCGCGACGAGGCGCAGCACGGTAGATGTACGAACATATGGGGGAGAGAAAAAAAAAACACTGCGGTTCTACAGCTTTTGTTTCCAGCAACATTCTTTTCTTGGTGCCCGTGCACGCTCGCAACAGGGATGTAAAGGCGAAACATGTGAACAAGCGCAGTGGCTATGTAGCCGGAGAAAGTGATGAAGTCAGAAAACATCTTTACAGGGCCGAAGAAATGATTTGCTCGAGAGATTAAGTGTATTATTTTTATGGTTACACGAACTCCGAGCTGTCGTTCAGAGGCCGGAATTTTGGAATTCTTGATCAAACATAGCAGAATATAACAGAGCACTTCGTCGTGCGAATATGTAACGTGCGCGGACTTGTCGTGGCTTCGGTATTGCACGACTTGAGCTCAACTGAACGCGATGTGCGCGCTTTCATAAGAAAATGACGACTGCGATTCGTTCATAATTCTTTCGACAATAGTAGTTGTAGTCTATGTTACTCGCTCCTACTAGTTTCATTATTGCTGATGCTAGAGTCGCTCAAAGGAGGCGGCGAAACATTCCCGCCAGTCGTGAAGCCGCATGGTAGTAGCGTTTTACTTCCCATTCACGCTCATTTCGCTTGCGTTATTTCACTATCACCGTTTGTTAGTCTCCTCATTTCCACAAAGCAAAGTTTATTTGAAATATTCTAGTTCTAGCTGGAACCCTGCAAAACTGTTTTTGTTGCAAGTAAGCGGCAGACACCGACCAACAGAAACTGCTAAAACTTTAAAAACAAACGAACGAGAGAAGTTTCTGTATTCTTCAGCACGTGACGTAAGCAGCGCGTGTACGGCAGGGAAAGGGTTCCCATATTATTTATTTATTTATTTATTTATTTATTTATTTTCAACATACTGCAGGCCTTTCAGGGCCCATGCAGGAGTGGTTACAATGAATTCGTTTTCATCTTAAGGATGACATAGGTATTTAGAAGGCAAGGGGAAATAAAAATGAAGAATACACATGAACAGAAGCATGCTATACAGCGTCAACGTTTAGTCCACAAAGCGAAATTATATAAACACTAAATATGCATTTTTTGCTCTTTACCACGCGTTCTAGGTCGTTCTAGGTCATTTGCGGCTCTTACAAAGCACTCTACCGATGAGCTGTTGACGGCGTCCGCCGATATAGTTGGTTCCACAGTGCGATGGCTGATGGAAAGAAAGAGTAGTTATGTGTGTTTATCTTGCTACTAGGTTGCCTGATAGTCTTACTATGATTTGTGCGCGAAGAATGCCTGCGGGGTGCTTAAAGATAATTAGTTATAGATAGTAATGCCGCGACTCCAAGTTTCTTTCTTGCCCAATAATTCATGAGTTTTAATCTTGTGGCCCGTTGCATCCGCGGGTTCGGCAAGGTGAGGATTCGACGCTGCTCGCTTCTTTTCGTAATAGTCCTGATGCTGCCTCCGTCTCTGTGTAAAGTTGCCCGCTTCGCTTCGCTTCTGCTTCGCTTCTGCTTCGCTTCGCTTCGCTTCGCTTCGCTTCGCTTCTGCTTCGCTTCTAAGTGGCCTCTGCTGCGGACATTGTGTTTCCTCCTTGTTGAAAATGGTATCAACGTACTCGTGAAGTGCAGCGCTACACGTACGTGCCAATTGTGACTCTCAACGACCCCTCTGGGGCCAGTTATTGCCCTGTTCTTTTTTGGGTGAAGCTAAGCCTAACCCGCCGCCACGCCGTCGGTCCCCCCTTCACTGCTCCGGCCCGCGAGGCTGGGAGCGCAGCTGAACGCAGCGTCTGCCTCAGCGTTCGGTGGGGATCCCGTTATTCAAGATGGTCCTCCGACCTCCTCGCTGCAAGTAGCAACCACTTCTGCTGATGCCGGACAACAACCAGAACCTGTTGAAATGGAACACGACCAAGGGCCCGGCTTACCGAGCCAGCCAGCGCCCTGGACTTTTTGGCACCGCAACAAGAGCACCGGAACAACACTCGTCACCAAGACTGACCGGGTAAGTCGACCCCGCTCACTGTTAGTGCTAAGGCCACTATCCAAAATCAACATTCGCGAAATACCTAAGAGTGCTTTCGCTAACCTTATGGGCACTACGGCCCCACAAGCCTTTCATTCCGAGATAGCCTCTCACAAGTACGACGCCGCCGGCAATTGCCTTTACATCACAGTTTACGATGACGAACATGCCTCACGCATCCTGATTACTACCCAACTCACGATTAAACAAAATGGCAAATGTACCTCTATCCCAGTTGAGGTCAAAAAGTCCCCGCACCGTCCAAATACCACAAGAGGAGTAATTACAGTTGAGCCTGAAGACTCCAACGAAGATATTTTCGAATGGCTTCGCTGCGAACATGCAGAAATTCTCTCGGTACATCGCATCGGCAAAACCAACCGTGCGGTAGTCACGTTCGACTCCCCAACTTTGCCAAAAGCGGTGAAGTATTACATGGCCATCGTTAAAGTGAGCCCCTATATCCCCAAGAGAATGGTATGTTACAACTGCCACCGCATCGGTCATATGTCCAAGTACTGTCCCAGCCAGACGGTGTGCAAGACCTGCGGTAGACCACATGATGTAGGTGAGGATTGCGGTCCGACAGTATATTGTGCTGCATGTGATGAATTAGGCCACATTGCTGTCAGTCCAACTTGCCCCAGCAGGCTCCCCTCCAATAGCACACCCGCTAAGGATTCTGCCAAGGGCATTTCTTGGTGCAGACAGAATACGTGAGAAGGAAACTCAGCGCCAACCAAACAAGAGCCAAGGTTCTTGTGACACTCAACCGGTCCCCCCTTACGCCGCCGTCTTGGCCCAGCTGGCTGCCTTGCGAGAAGAAATCCAGCAGCTCAAGACGGAAAACCAGGAACTCAAAAAAGCCCTAGCCGCAAAGAATCAGAATTTGGCCAAAACGAACCCCAATAAACCCTCTTCGCGCAACAATACGCGCCCTAGCCGGAGCCCCGGCATCAAACGTACTCCCACATCACAAAGTAGGATCGACCCGGAGCTCACGCAGGCTCTCCACGCTATCCGAACCGACATTCAGCGTGAACGTACAACACGGCAAGATGACATCGGTAAAATTCGAAGTCTTC
This sequence comes from Haemaphysalis longicornis, assembly GCF_048455015.1. Lineage (NCBI taxonomy): Eukaryota > Metazoa > Arthropoda > Arachnida > Ixodida > Ixodidae > Haemaphysalis > Haemaphysalis longicornis. Next base: position 81,117,160 of record NW_027526225.1, on the reverse strand, counting down.
TCGAAAGTCATGTGCAACAAACAACGGCCTTACTGCAACGTTTTTCAGAAGGGCTAACCCCAACAGGGGCTCCAGAGGAACCCCCGCGTAAAGTCCTTATTCAGCAATAATGGCTACTCCTACTATTCTACAGTGGAATTGCCGCAGCTACCAGCAGAATCATCTCACATTGTTACAACGCATTAGGCAAATCCAACCGCTATTTATATTGCTCCAAGAAACTCGCACAACTCCTAACGTTCGTGGCTATACGACCTACACCAGCCCCTGCATTACCTGCAAACCGCATCGTAACTCAAATGGATCCACCCTCACACCCGGCTATGCGGCCGTACTGGTCCGTGCAGACCTCGCTAGCCGACAAGTCATTGTGCCGGGCCTCACGTCTACTCAGCATGAAGTCGTAGTCGCTCATGCTCGACTACCTAGTGGAAAAACCATAGTGGTTGCTTCGGCCTACTACAGGCCCATTACAGGATCCCTCCGTAATGTCAGTTTTAATTGGATAAACCAACTTAAGTCTCAATTTCCCTGCACAAATATGGTTATTGGAGGCGACTTCAATGCAAAGAGCCACACCTGGGGCTATACCAATACAGACAAGAGAGGAGCGGCTCTTGAGGAAACTGCTGAACTATGCAATCTACACCTTGTTAACGACCTCGCCTGCGCAACAAGGGTGGGGCTTCATCCATCTCAACGGGACACCATCCCTGACCTGACATGGACCACTGCAGGCCTCATCCGTAATTGGTCTACGTACAGCACAACGTGGGGTAGTGACCACTATCCTATATCCATTACATTACGCGGCAAGCGACTCCGCATGACGAAAACTATCACTCGAACAGACTGGTGTGTCTTTCGGCAAGCTCTCAATGCACATGAGGACCACGATCTTTCGGCATTCATCGCTGGCGTCCAACAGGCGTCGCACACGGCTTCCGAACAAGTCACCTGTTATGAAGACACCCCTGCCATTGACGGGCATTTATCGAATTTGTGGAAGCGAGTCGAGCAGCTCACCCACCGCTACCGTTACAATGGCCATCGCCATCGGGACCTGATGCGCATCAGGCATCAATACAAACTGATTAATTCGTATCAGAAGGAATTAATGAATGATCATTGGAATGACTTGTGCTCCTCACTTAGCAAGGAACGTGGCCTCTCTAAGCTGTGGCGAATTTACAGAGGCCTCGCCGGGAAATCGAAAAAACACCAACCACTGTTCTCCACCCTTGCACTGACGGACGATCCAGCCACAGTAGAGCACCAACTTATTACTACCTTCTTCCCCACGGCATCACTCACCCAGCCCCCCTCACTACCGGTCATCCAGGTCCCTCATTCAAGCGAGGACCTAGACTCTCCGTTCACTCTGGCAGAACTCCGGGCGGCCATAATGCAGGGAAAACTACGTTCTGCACCTGGCCATGACGGCATCACCTGGCAACAAATTAGGAACATGGACGATTTTACCCTGACACGACTACTAGCCCACGTGAACAAGCTATGGGAGATGAGTGAGGTCCCTGATTACCTGAAACTCACCCTTGTCCATCCCATTCCCAAGCCAAACAAAGACCCAAATGTTATCACAAACTTGCGGCCAATTTCACTTACTCCTACTCTGTGTAAACTAATAGAACGCCTCATCCATGCCCGGCTACAATACTACCTCGAATACGCTCAACCCTGGTTTCACCCCTCCCAAACCGGCTTTCGCCCTCATCTCGGTACACACGACTGTCTGTGGCTTCTACGTCGTGTTATCAACCGCTCGGCAAGGAGTTGTGGCCTACCAGACTACGTTTTAGCCGTCGACATCCGCAAGGCCTTCGACAGAGTCAGTCAAACCGCAATTCTAGAGGAATTAGCCCAAGCGTATCCCAGCCAAAAAACTCAAGACTGGGTGCGCCACTTTCTTCAGAGTAGACCCATAAAACTTAACGGTTCCCATCCGGGCTGGTCGCCCCGTACTTACTTTCTGGACAGAGGAGTTCCTCAAGGGTCTATACTCGGACCAGTCCTCTTTAATCTGGCGATGACCCGTATGGCTCGTCAACTCGAGCGAGACACATCCGCCCGTTTCGCCATCTACGCGGATGATATTACGATATGGACAGAAGGTAATGACTTCGAAAACACGGACAGTATGATTACTGAACTTCAGGCGGCTGTCGCAAGCCTTGAGAACCATCTGCCTCAACTCGGGCTTGAGATGGCGCCTGAAAAAACTGAACTCCTCCTTGTTCACGGAACCAAGTCCTCGCCTGATACGGAACCAACCGCCCTCCACATCGCAAATAACACTATCCGTGCCACTTGCGGCCACATAAGGCTGCTTGGCATCCCGCTGGGCAGTCACAACAGTCCAAAGATCTGGATAACCAAATTAAAAAAGCAATGGAAACCGATGCTTCACCTTATTAAGCGCCTCTCTAACAAGTACGGCGGTGCACAACAAAGTTCATGCGTTGCTTTGGCTCGTGCTGTGGCCATCGGTGCCCTCGCATATGGTGCCCCTGTATATGACTTCAGCAAGACTAATCTCAAATTCCTCCACACCATTCACAGAGCCACACTCCGAACCATAACCGGCTTACCTCGGCATACACGAATTACGGCACTGGAACAAGCTGCTCCACTTCCCCCCATCGATCTGATAATGAAGGAAACTCGAATGCAAGCGGGCTTCAAGCGGACTATTACCCTGCAAGGACTGGCGCTCTCAGATTGGGACAACCAACGGCCCATCCAGGTGCACAACCTTCTAAGCCCAATGGCTCCATGGACTCTCCCGGATGTCGCCCCTAATGCACCTTCGAAACCAGTCCCGCGCGGTCACTCCATGCTGCGCAAACAGCGCCTAGAAAAGCTCAAGCGGTCCTGTTTGCCCGGTGAGATTGACATCTATACGGATGCCAGCGTCAGGGACCACATCGTTGGTCTGGCTTGGCACTGCTCGGAGAACCCAGATCTTAGCGGCACAGCAAGCCTCAACCTTGTCCACATCACGCCGTTGGAGGCTGAGCTCCACGCTGTCATCGGTACCCTCAACCACATAAGCTTCGACGTCTCGCAGATGCCCCCATCCCACATTCGAATCCTCACGGACTCCTTCGGCGTAGTTCAAGAACTCAGACGCCAATCCTCTCTCAACCCCCTCACACAACAAATCCTGACCCATGTTGCCCTACTCCGTCGCAACGGGGTATCTGTACGGATTGATTGGGTTCCCGGCCACGAGACAGCTTGCACGGGTAACCAGGCCGCCCATTCTGCGGCACAGGAGAGCAGTATCACACCTCCGCTGGTTCCCTGCACGCCGACTCCGTCACCGCTACCTCCTTCCCTGCAGTTACTTCGACATAAACGCGACAAGAGGAACCGCTACATCGCTGCCACCCCACAAGGGTACTTAACCGGCATTCCTCCCCTGCCACGAGCCGGTGAGGTATTTCTCAACAAGCTCCTAGCAAATGCCGCCTACACCCCGCACATAATCCGAAAATGGCTCTCACCCAATCTCCCTCTAAAATGTACATTCTGCAATACCCTCACATATGCAGACCTCAACCATCTCCTTCGGGATTGCTCCTTCTTCTCGCAACATCGCTCAGACATCATTACATCTTTCCAAGCGCCCACAAGCACCCCAGAAGACTATCATACTATGGAGAAACCTCTACTGCACAAAATAGGGCTGTTTGCTATCAAAAGTGGCCTAGCACGGGCAGTGTAGCTGGGGTCGACTCTGGTCCCTGCAAGCTGCCACGTCCCTGTAAAAGACGCTGCATTCCACTCCCCTACTCCCCCCTTCCTCTTCCCTAAACCGGCCTCTGGCCCTCCTTACCAATAAAGGTTCTACTACTACTACTCTTTCAAACTATTCAAAGTATTTTTGGTCGGCATCAGGTAACCGCTCGTATCGCGTCGCAAATTCAAGTGCGGAAAGTAGCTTGCGAGTCGCCACTCTGTGTTATTTTCCTCAGTAGATATCTGATTGGACTGAAGTTGACTTCAAAACTGGTCCGAATGTTGGTCCGCCGATTCAAGTGCGGAAAGTAGCTTGCGAGTCGCCACTATGTGTTATTTTCCTCAGTATATATCTGATTGGACTGAAGTTGACTTCAAAACTGGCGCGAATGTTGATCCGCCGAGGCAGTACACTTCGATCGAAGCAAAGCTGTGTGTTGTTGCCTCCGGTTCCCCTTTGAACCGACGCCGCCAAGTCTCGTGTGTGGAATCATCGAATGCGACGCCGCCTTTCACCACTCTCCTATACAAATCCCATTACGCTCCGTCTGGTCGACGCAGTGAAAACATTTTGTCGGCGCGTAGCCGGCCTCGCACTTCGCCGAGCCTGTCGCTTTCATGCCCATCTGATTATGCATGCGCGGCCGTCCGACCGAGTTGTTGATCTAAGAGCGTTCCCTCTTAGAAAGGGAGCGACGCCACTTCGATAACAGTGCCTCTGGGCTTCCTCTCCTGGGCAATGCCTCATGTTAAGATGAGTTGCTTTGTAATGGTATCACCCAATAAAGAGCTCACTGAAGCCGGCGGGTGTCACTATTGGTGACGGCGCGTAGTTTGTTTGTCTTACCGGTGTTGGATAGGGAGCAGGGCATGGCAGTTGGCGTGTAGGCTGTGGAAATGTAAGCAGTGACATTTCGCTGTGTTGGGACACTGCATATACGAGTAGAAAGCGTCCGCACTGTGTACTCGCCCTCTGTTTTAACGTTTAGATGAGTGACAGTGTGATTTCTGTCCTAGCTGTGTCGTGATTTCGCGCGTTACGAAAAACAAACTACTGGTGCCAGGTCGTAGTGCGATGACACTACGAATAGGCATTCCGATCTAGGAGGTGTCGACCGAAAACGCTACGCGGATGGTCGTCCCCGTGTGCAGGCGAATCGAATTAGTCGAGGACGCAAACTCGAGTGGACATGGGCCCATCGGCGCTGTTGAGGCTCCACGGGCGCTAGCTGCTTCGTGGCGACGCGACCTCTACTTTTATTCTACCGTCGCTGCTACGTGGCACGGGGCGCAAAGTGCGCGCGACGTAATCTGTCCCCACGGTTCAATGTTACGCTGTCCAGCCAATGCCGGTGTCCTCACAAGGCCGTGGCTTAACGATGACGTTGTCTGCCTTACTGAAGACGGCAACTGTCACGTTCTGCCGCCATTATTGAGGCTTGCGAAAACTCGATGCGAAACTTGGGCGTGAGTCGGTTCCTCGGCGACTCTGTTAAAGTTATGCGCATCTTGTTAAACAATTTCACTTTGAAGGGCTGTCAGCCAGCGTTGCCCCACTTCCGTCTGGGGTATGCCGTTTCCGCTGTGCAAGTAACGTCATCCTTATCGTCTGCGGCAAAGGAGCTCTGAAGTGAGCAGAACCTCGATGATTTGATTGTGACGGTTTAACGCACCGACGCTACACAGGCGATGAGGTGCACCGTAGTGGAGGGCTCCGGATTAATTTTTGAACACCTCGTATTTTAACGTGCGCCGAAATCTCGAGCACATGGGTGTTTTCGTGAGTACCTCGAGCTTTTATTTGTGGCTGCACTGCGTAGTTTGACTATTCGTGGTAGTCTTGGAGGCTTAGACGATATGACATCATGCGTTCGTAGCATGTGCCTTGCGAGAAACTGTGCTGACGTCACGCTGGTCTATGATGCCTGCTGGTGGTAGTTCATTTTTACAACGAAGCTGTATATAACTACGTTTTGACGGTAGTCGGTGTCCGTCCGTCTACGCGTCGCGTCGACACGAAAAAAAAAGAAAAAGAAAAGAGCCCTGTCCAGTTTCTCGCAAAGGCTTTGTAACTCTCAATTTAATGTAGGTATCTTGGAGACAATCATAGTGAAATTGGCCGCTAATGCGACTTTATCATTAAGCCAAGTTTCATTTACTTTAACTGTAGTAAATGTAGTAATCTGTAGTAACTGTAGTAAATTTCGACTGACATGACCTTACTGAATCCTCTGTGATACTAAGCACTAAAGCGTGCCTGCGCCCGTCTTTTTAAATCTTCACCCTGTTTTCCCCCCTCCGTTTCTACTATTTCTTTTCAATTCGCTCTCTCACCGTCCTCGATAGCTCTTAGCGCGATTGAAAAACGGATCGTAACGGAAATGGCTCCCCGCGCTAACCCCCCATCGTTCGGACTGCGGAGGTACCGGGATTAAAAGACGGTCGCCCCTGTCTCTCCTATACGGGTCTTTCAACCGTGAAAAAGTAGGCCATATAGACAAAGACAGCAGACGCCCAGGGGAACGGACTGGAGGGCGCCTTGATGACGACGTGGGGTGTGACGGGCCGTCTCGAGGCAGGCGGAGGGGCAATCATGCTCTCCTCATCGACCTAGGCCGCGGCTGACGAGTGGGCGGGCTCCGAACACGAGATCCTGATGAACGTGGCCGGGCGCGCGGCACCTAAGGTCGTCGTCGTCGTCTTCTCCAGCCCCTCCAGATCGTCCCCCGTCTTTAGAAGACGGACTGGAACGTACGGGACTCGCTTGCACGCTTAGAGGAACAAAATCTTCCTCAGGGACTTCCTCTTGCCCCCGTCTCGTCTCTTGTCCCCCCACTCATTCATTGCTGCTTCTATTATTGGTCGCCTACTGGGCTGTGTTTTATCTCCTTCATGAATTCACTATCTCTTGCCCTTAGCTTCGTACCTCGTGTGTGTCGACTTATCTGTCAGCACTCGCACGCCGGCCTTGGTGTACGTGTCCTTTCTTTCTTCTCATTGTCTGACGCACGTGGAGTCGTCTTTCGCTCATTTCCGTTCCGTGCGAGTCACCCATCCGTTTTTCGACGCCTCCGTCGTCGTCTTTGTTTGACTCTCTCCTCTCGTGAGATATATGTGACACACACGTGAGGAATCTGCCATCGGCGGAAAACAGACGGCGAGGATGCTATCATAGTTTGGTAGGCAGAGGCGTACAAAGCGTGAGCGGCGAGAGGCTGGAGCACCCAGGCTTCGTCTCCTCTCCCTCTCTGCTGTAGGAACGGGTATCGACGGATGGGGTTCCGTGAAAAGTCGCGGATCGACCGAATTCGGCCTCTCTTCCGTATATATCCCCGCCGTACTGGCTCAGTGGCTAAGGAGTTGTGCTGCTGAACACGACGACGCGGGGTCGATTCTCGGCCGCGGCGGCCGCTTTCCTGATGGAGGCCAAAAGCAAAAACGCCCGTGTGTACGAGATTTCGGCGCACGTTAAAGATCCCCAGGTGGTCAAAATTAATCCGGAGCCCTCCACTACGGCGCGCCTCATCGCCTGCGTTTCGTCGGCGTGTTAAACCCTACAATCAATCAATATTTCTTCCGTATTACTCGTTTTCTGTGAGTGCGGAACCCCGACTGTTGCGACACGTTTTTGCCCGTTTCTAAGATAACGGACGGATTCTAAGATTCTAAGTCGGCAAGGTTAACGTACAGCCATGAGCAAACGTATACGGACCACGAAAATGGCTATTTTAGGATTTTTCTCTTCCGGTAGCAGCCCGCAAACTGTGGTATGCGTGTCAGATGCCGTTTAATTACTGAAGTGTTGCACAAATACCGCACATAATACCTCGGCCTGCCGTGCGACAGAGGAATAACCCAAGAATGCTGATTTCGTGGTCCGTAAACTTTTGCTCTTGGTGGTACATTATCATGAAGCTCGGGTGGTCTCCGGTGATGTTTGCGTGCCGTAGATTTTGAGTTCTGATTTAAGATTACGTCCTGGGCAGTGTTTTAAGGGGACAGAGTGGCTTGACGAGAAAGAAAGTGTTTGCGAAGGTTCTAGCGGGAGGGGTGAGGGGATTCAATTTCGTATGAAGGGTTTTAGACGTTCCGGTTTTGTCCCTTAAAGTATTTGTGTGTGCTTGCGTTAAATTATCCGAGGTGGTTGAGACATATTGCGCAACCTGTGCTCTGCGTCTTGCCTTATAACACTGGTCCCATAAGGGCTTATAACTTCGTTCGATAGTCCCGTGTTGATTTTGTTTACAATTCTCAACAATGCTGATTTTCATGCAACGTGGTAGCATCGCTTGCTAACGTATAAAACACCGCGGATGCGCTTACAATCAATCGTCTGGGTGTCGATGTTAAAAAAAAAAAACTAAAAATCCCGGGCCCTCTCCACGACTGTGAAACCTGGGGAGAGGCGAAACATGCAGTGTATAAGTGTATTCTTGGCGCCTTGGCGTTTTTGCCAACGGAGATGAAACGTTTGGGGGGAAGATGTATACAGCTTTGCTGTAGAAGTCTCGTGTCTTTTAAACACGAAGCTCTACGAGGATGACCAAGGCCGCTCCATTATGGACACCACAGCAGGCGATTTCAATACCTTCACTCACTCACTCTAGCGAGAGGCGCTAAACGAGTGTCCCGTTGTTTTTTACTACGCGTTTCGAAGCGCTCCAGCGCGAGGCGTAAACGAGTGTCCTGGTGTTTTTTAGTAGGCGTTACGTTTTAGCGCGAGGCGTAAACGAGTTTCCCGGTGTTTTAGTACCGTGACTACATGAGAAGACGATGACGACAGGATACGCCAACAGCCCCAGCCCCTGAGGGGCGTCGCCCCTTATAGTTTTCTTAATTGAAGCCGAAATACGCTTTTAGTTTCATGTCGTTGAAATTAAAAAAAAAAAATTGTTCACGACTAATGGTCGTCTTCTTTTCTTTGACCTCTTTCTTTCAGTTTTGTATATGAAGATATATTGTCTCTTGACCTACGGTTATTCCAACATATGCTCTGCTCGTCTTGTCTCGGGCTTTAGGGGGCATTGCGCTCTTAGTTTCGTATGGCTGTGCGGACCTATGGCGCCGAAGAAAGAAGGTTGGGGAGCACTGGCGCCATCTTCCCTGACACCATTACCAGCACTTTGCGTGCCTTTGACAGCCCCGATGATGGGCCTCCTCCTAACGTCTTTACGGCTCCTGGGCCCCTGGGGCTCGCAGGCGCGTAGTCCTTCGCCGTCCGCTCGTCTCTTGGGGGAACGGGCGTCCCTTTTCCGACAGGCGGGCCTCGCTCAGAGCCCTGACCCGGGCCCTGACCCTTAGCTCGCGAGGTCCCTGTGTCCGCGGTAGCACCGAAATATATGCAGCCTGCCCCCTGTGAATCTGACGTCTGTGCGAAGTTAGCTGTGAAAGCTTCCCGTTACGATGAAAAATCACCGTCACCGGTCACCTTGACAACAGCACAGCCTATCGGCCACGACGGATACTGACATAAACGCGAGACCACGGGCTGGCCTATGCTAGTTTTAGGTGCGGATGTCTTGTGCTGTGTTTGTAAGCTTAGATGACCTGATATTTGAACGCGGATTTGTTGAACATTGGAAGTGTTGTGGTTACCCTTCTAACGCCGTCTCACGTGTACCCTCTGTACATTTATAATGCTGGGAGCCTGCCTTACATGCATAGATGCTGCCATAAGGCGACTATAGCAAGAAGGAAGATTGGCTATCTTACATATTCAACATTTTTTTGGCCTTTCTAGTAGTTAATTGCTAAAAAAAAACTGGTGTTAGTTATAGCCAGCCGCTGCTGCTGGAAATTTTGTATCCTTGATGAAAAAAGAAGCGGAGGTTATTCGTTCTGTTTGCATATCTTTCTGATTCTTTTTTTTTTTGGCTTTGGTGCCCCCGTTTTAAAATTTAGTCCACATTGCACGCACCCACATGTGTCAAATGCGGAACGCACAACCTCTGTATAGGTGTGACGGCACCGAGAATGAGCGTTCTTTTTTTTTCGTTCTTTCTTTCCATGTAACAGCTGCTGTACGTTTGCACGTTGTTCTATTCCCTGAAGTTAGTTTCTTTTTTACATTTTCAACTTGTGGCAAGTGCCATGCAAGTTGCACAAGCATCCCAGCGTCTTTCATTCTGCTCCATTTTTGCGAACGAAAATATTGGGTGCGCTTATCCCGTCGTGGTGGGTCGTTCGCTACAAAGCCAGCTTAT
>NW_027526225.1:81077134-81107095 GCF_048455015.1 Haemaphysalis longicornis | reverse complement strand
CTTAGTATACGAAATTTCCCACCATATCGATCTATATTCCGGTGCCCTTAGAGTTCAACATATCCAAATTCCAACGTTATTCATTTGACGCTTTCAACACACTTGCGTTGCAAGGAGGCCTTTGAAGCCGGCAACAAAATCCAAAGCCAAGTTTGCGTTTTTAAAACCGAAATTTCCACCGCTAAAGTGAACTGCACGGATGTTAACGTCGTCGGGCAAACTCACGTCGGAAATCATAATTTTTAATGGAGAACAAAAATAACAAAAGAAAATACTTTACCGGTGGAAGGCGCACCTATCAAACGAGCGAAAAAAAAAAGAGACAGCATTGAGCACATAGCCAAGTACTCCACAATCGGCACAAAGAAAAGTAACGGGCAGGCAAACGTATGCAAATTAGCCCAGGCATCGCGAACGCCGCTCGCACCAAAGGAACGACGCAGACGCGGAGGAATTAGCAAACACACTAAGAACGTATGAACTGATAAGTAAGAAACAAACCAGGGCTAACAAAAAAGGAAATGGCAAGACCGAAACAAGAAAACGAAAGAGAGAACCGGAAGGTGGAAAGGAGAACGACAAAAGCAAAAGGAGAAGGCTCGCAAGGTTGTCGGCACGTGCACTTGCTGCGGGCGCATGCCGCTTCCTTTGATATGCAAATGAGCGAGGAACGCGTGATGGGGATCACAACAGCGTCGGCGATCGCCTGAAGAGAGACGTTGCTCGCCGCTGAGAAGGCGCCCCCCTCCTGCAGCACCCCCTCATCAACACACACACACGAACGAAAAAAACAAACTTGTAAAGTATGAAGGGAAAGCCTCGGAAAAGCACCGTGCGGGGACTACAGGCTCGTTTTAAATTATCCCGCCTTTCTTTTTATTCGACCGCGTTTTTTTAACCAATAGCAGAACAGGTTCGATACCTTGACGGTGCATACAGCTGGCACGGCACCTCGAAAAATTCTTTTTTTCCCGTGCTTCGTTTCGCGCTGCCCCCTCGTCGAATATGAATGTTGCAGTTTGGTGCGAAAGGAGCACCTCGTATTGAAGAACCTCGAGAAAGCCGAACGTTAAAACGCCACGAGAGAACCCGCAAACAAGTAGAAGCATTTTTTGTGCTATTGCTTTTACAAAATCGAAACGCATTTCAATAGGAAGCGCTTATGACGGGGCCTAAGAAAGTGGTTGACCCGTTGCTTTGATAAAAAATGTCAAAATTCGACAGGGGGCCGCTTTTCGGCGATAAAAATAATTCTATAGCCAAGTACTAGTAGTAGTAGTAGTAGTAGTAGTAGTAGTAGTAGTAGTGGTGGTGGTGGTCGTGGTGGTGGTAGCAGCAGCAGCAGCAGCAGCAGCAGCAGTAGTAGTAGTAGTAGTAGTAGTAGTAGTAGTAGTAGTAGTAGTAGTAGTAGTAGTAGTAGTAGTGGTGGTAGTAGTGGTGGTGGTGGTGGTCATGGTGGTGGTAGCAGCAGCAGTAGTAGTAGTAGTAGTAGTAGTAATAGTAGTAGTAGTAGTAGTAGTAGTGGTGGTGGTAGTGGTGGTGGTGCTGGTACTAGTAGTAGTAGTAGGAGGAGGAGGAGGGGAGGAGGACGAGGATTTTCCTCATCCTCCTCTTCACTCCCAGCACACTGGTCATTTGACGAACCTGCCGGCCTTTAATTAGGTTTCGTTGCCCGGTTGAGTGCGCGCACCACGGAGGACCACGCTTCGCCTCCACACAAAACGAGCGGCGTCGGCAGCCGTGCCGCTTCAGTCTCGAATTAACGCGGCACGGGAACCCCGGCGGTAGTCTCTCGGGCGTGCCAATTAATTATGAGGCCAACGCAGCGGCACTTCCCGCGCCCGAGCGCACATAGTGGACACTGCCTTGCGCGCACAGGGCTCTCGAGGCGGACCGCCAGGGAGACCACCTGCCGGCCGCCACCTTTCGCGCGAAAAGGTCTAGAAGGGATGGGGAGGAATTATGGTGGCGCGAGTGGCTAGAGCTGCAATGTTTGCAAATGACGCCGGCTGATCGAAATCGACAGGTGACACGCCCGAGAGATTTTTGGGGAAGCATTCCGACATTGAAACTTTTTATTGATATAACGCTTAAATTATTCCCGAGCGACAAAAGGTCCATTGACTTTCCTGCGAAGTACAGGACTTGATCGCACTCTTTAAATAAGGCTTCATAATCATCACTTCGCCAATTCATTTCTCTTCATACATCCGGTGTAGCAAGCTACGCACCTTTGCTTGGCCTACCTCAACAGTACCATTAAAGACCATTCTCTGTCTCGCGCGCGCTTAATTAATTAAAAAGGCCATGAAGACAAACAGAAGTTCAGTTTGAATGAACTACGCTTTGATAACTCACTGAGCTTCATTCCAGCCCCGAAAAACCTTTGTTCGAGCGAAAAAAGATTTTGTCACGTGGAGCAGGACGAATGACAGGAACAATGGTTGAATGCGAAGCGATATATCTATATATATATATATATATATATATATATCAATGTTGCAGTCGTCATTGCAGTGCTATTCGGCTTTTTTCGAAATATTTAATAGGGCCGAATGACGTGTGCTTGTCACGTTTCTTTGATTCATTGATAAATAAGCGAAAATATAAGTCGAGAAAAAATCCGCCGTTTTCCGGGAGCGGGACACGAACCCACATCTCCGCATAACCGGTGCGGTGCGTTCACCATTACGCTATCCCCACAGCGGCTTCTCTCTCGACTTTAAAGCGGGGGTTTATATTTACAAGAGCTCTGAGGCCGGTCAACTAGCGCCGCCCCTCGACTACCGCGGGAGACGTAGAACGTCTTCTTTCCCAGCGGCCGCCACGTAGAACGTGGTCGGAGGTCGGGGTTAGCAATTGGCATATCCGAACTGCTGGAGCCAGTGCCTCGTAATGCATGTAGCAGAACAGAGAGATACGGGACGAGGGACTCGGTAAAGATACATATCAATGTTGCAGTCGTCATTGCCAGTGCTATTCGGCTTTTTCGAAATATTTAATAGGGCCGAATGACGTGTGCTTGTCACGTTTCTTTGATTCATTGATAAATAAGCGAAAATATAAGTCGAGAAAAAATCCGCCGTTTTCCGGGAGCGGGACGGCGGATTTTTTCTCGACTTATATTTTCGCTTATTTATCAATGAATCAAAGAAACGTGACAAGCACACGTCATTCGGCCCTATTAAATATTTCGAAAAAAGCCGAATAGCACTGGCAATGACGACTGCAACATTGATATGTATCTTTACCGAGTCCCTCGTCCCGTATCTCTCTGTTCTGCTATATATATATATATATATATATATATATATATATATATATATATATATATATATATATATATATATATATATATATATATATATATATTACAACACGATGTCGGCCATCCCAGCACCCAGCGACACCACGCACACAACTTCGTCGCCCTTGTCTTCTCTTCGTTACAATATAAAACATTAAGAATCATTCGTATCTTTCTCTATATGGCGTAATCTGCGACGCAATTTGGGAATAGTAAAAATAGAGTTGTCAGTAAGTTAACTACGCGTTACAATACAAGTGGTACGATGGAACGGAAACAGTCGCACGGTCATGTTTCTTGGCGGGGACTTGGGAGGGCGGCGGTGTATTGCACAAATAAGTAATACCCGTGCCACAGGTACACAAAAAATGACATTAATGCTTTAAGTTTTAATGCCATAAATTCGCTGCTACACGCAACAATCCAGTGCCGTTCCCTCTAATGTCAGTTTTGGCTTAAGGAGTTCCGTACAACTCATTCGCCTTCGCGAAAACACATTAAATCTGCCTACTCTCGAACGCGATGAGCACCAACTGAAACCAACGAAACTCTCAGCACCAGAGTGTTAACGCAGAAACGTAGCTGAACTTCGAAATAAGACGATTTTCCGTGCATTCTTGTTGGCGAAGTTCTGAAGAAGACGAGGTTCACTAAGTCCGCGGCGAAAGGCAAAACGTCGTGTTATCTCGTCGTTTTGAATATTTCGGATTTGGCTACGGCATGCAGGCGACGGCAGCTGCTGAAGCCACTTTTAGAAACGGCTCACATCATTTTTAGAAAACAGTATTTCTCATAACATTTTCTTACACAAAAACACTTTAAAACACTAGTAAGGCGTTTTTCTCTACGTCAAAAACTCCTCAAATGTGCGTGCATTTCTCTTTTTGGTCATTATCGCCAATATGCCTCAAACATTTAAAGCCTTTGCGTTTTCGCGCGCGGCACGGCCCCCCAGATAATGTCATTCGGAATCTTAAGGCCTTAAACACATAATATCATTTTTCATGTACGTGTGGCACGGGCATAACTCTGACGCCATGATTCGCTGGAGAGTAACCACAGTTCCATTGGTTTTCCAGTTGCCGAAAGGTAGCATCAACATTCCTCCTCAAAATATATCTGCCTGTAACAGCGTGAAACCAAAAGCCTTCTAAAACAAGCATAGGTACAGCCTCGAACCCAACTGTCCGCCCAACTCCCACATCACCTCCACCCACTTGCGGATCAACGAACGAATCGACAACTGCCGACATCGAACTCGACAGCCGCGACAAAAGCGGCCAGCGATATTCTGGCCTCCCCGCCGCGCCGAGATGGTCTCCACAATGTTGCGCTTAACACAAATAAAATGTGCGACGACGCGGAACCCAGAGCGGATTCCCGCTCACACGCACCCATCTCCTAGAGTCGGGGAACGACAACAGGAACGTCACTTCGGGACTCGGGAGCGGGGAAAAACGGGACATGTTCTCTCAAAACGCGAGGAACCGGGAGAAGAGAGCGGCGACAAGGTAGCCGCACCGAGTGCTTCTGACAGGTGCCGAGATAGGGCCGACACACACCGGTGGTAAAACTTGCTAGCGAGAACTGCGGTACAGCCGGCAAGTTCCGCGTCGGCTGTCGACGGGCGGCACACAATAGGAATCCTGCAGGAAGGTATATGTATATGCATATGTCGGCAAGCATTCACTTTTATTCCTGTTTTTATTCATGACTCAAGAGTTCTTGGTAAACTTTTGCCTTGTCCTTTTTTTTTTTCCTCACTTCATTTCTCAAAACCCCTTTCTGGCCGCTTTATCACTTTTGCTTATTCCCCATTGGTGATAGCGACAGCTCCGTTAGATTGAATACACAGACAGGTGTACTGTGGTATACATTCCATGAAATATTTGCTGACGGTACAACGCTGCTGACAATGTGTGTAGGGGTTGAGGACCTCTGCCAGGCCGTCTCTGCCTTTAGTCCCAGTTCCTTCTCGCTTGACGAGAAATAAAGGTTTTTCCGAGTCAAAGTCAAAACCCGTACAGACAGCGGCGACTTCGGATGTATTTTTTCGAGCCAAAAACGCTGTGCTGTTCGTACGAAAATGTGTGCTATGCACGCATACACCGCGGGCACGGGTACGTAGAGTAAAGTAGATAACGAGCCCGAAATAAATTACTGCGGACTACACCAGGTATTGACAGTGTCGGTACAACACTGAGTTTTCTCTATAGCTAAAGACAACTTTACTACAACGAAATTACACTGGTTAACGTATTTTGCTGCTTCCGATGCACTGGCGTCGGAGGACGACATCGCCCCCAGCCATTATTATCTTCTTCTTTTTTTTTTTTTTTGCATTCGCCACTGAGGCCGCGAGACAAACGCGGCTCAATTTCATGCGCGGTGCACAAGGACGGCAGCAAGCTGGCTTCCTCGCACAACTCTAGTGCGCTGCGAGAACAATCGATGCATGTTGAAGCTGGAACGAGTACACCGACTTCATAATTACTTTCCATAAATTACTCATTTGCCAGAAAAAGACACTCTGGAAGTGTTTTAATGGACAGTGCACTATATACAGTGCAGCATTTTACAACACATACACAACATAGTGTAAGATGCTTCCCGTCACCAGTGCGTACAGGATTTCGACACGCACGTCAAAGCTATAAAAATGGTCTAAACTAATCCGTAAACACCACTTCCCTAGCCCGCGCACCATAGCCCAGATGTACAGTCGGTAAAATGCTTGTCTGTAACAACGATTTCTACTTAAACTGCCTATATCTAAAAGTGCTGAAGAATACTCTACAAACAAGTGTTGGGGGACTGAAGTGGTCGACGTAGACTTTAGAATGGTGCACTAATTTTCTCTAAATTATTTCAAGCCAACATTGCAGAAGGCCAGAAGTTATGGAAAAGCGTTTTACTGACTAGGACGTGAGGCCCTAATTCAAATTGAAGTTTGTGTAACGACCGAAACGGTTAAATGAAGGTTAAAGTATCATAAAAAGAAATCCCGGGCCATTTCCACTAACCTGAAACCTGGGGAGGGGAGAAGCATGCAGTGTATAAGTGCGCATTCTTGTCGCATTAGCGGTTTTGCCAACGGGGATGAAACCATTGGGGGGGTAGAGGTATACAGCTTTGCTGTAAAAGTCTTTGAAGCACGAAGCTCTCTAGCGCGAGGCGTAAGCCAGTGTCCCAGTGTTTTTTTACCACGCGTTACGAATACGTTCTAGCGCGAGGCATAAATGAGTGTCTCGGTGTTTTTTTTAGTACCCGTTACATTCTACCGCGAGGCGTAAACGAGTGTCCCGGTGTTTTAGTACCGTGACTACATGAGACGACGGTTACGACGACGACATTAGACGACGAAAACCAAAACCCCTAAAGGGCTTCGCCCCTAATATCAGTATTCTTTCGTCAATACTCTCTCTCTCTCTCTCTCTCTCTCTCTCTCTCTCCTCTCTCCTCTCTCTCTCTCTCTCTCTCCTCTCTCTCTCTCTCCTCTCTCTCTCTTCTCTCTCCTCTCTCTCTCTCTCTCCTCTCTCTCTCTCTCTCTCTTGTGGGTGCGTGAGGTGCGAGGAGAGTTGGGGGCGTTAATTCTAGCCGCCCATTTCGCCAGCTCCCATCGTAGTCGTGTATGAAGACAAATCTGTGGGGATAGCCCGCGCGGCTCCGCAAACGAGTGACGAGATGGCCACTCGACCTGCGGATCGGCCACGACGACCTCCTCTGCGGGGACAAGTGGCCCGCACATCCGGGAACGACAATCTCCGCCCCGACGATGTAAGAACAGCCAGCGACAGAAGGCCCTCCTGAAAGTTGCGCGCAGCGATACTTGCAGCAGAAAAAGTAGCCAATCTTAGCCAATCCAATCCAGCTCAATCCATCCACTAAATGGGATAAGATCATTTGCGCACAGCGGCATATTAATTCCAGTTGTTGTTTTATTAATTTTATTTTTAGAACATCGTTCAGTGGGGTGTCGGTGTGGAGATGTGGTCAAGTGACTTCCTTGTCACCGCTACTACCGGGTTCGACACCCATCCCTGCCGCGTTTTTTTTTTTTTTTTTTTATGCGGCGAGTGTATTTTTGGCACCATCCGCTGCTCACTATGACGGGTTTTTTGCCTCGCGAAACAAAGAATGCGGTTCCATAAATAATTACTACGCTTCTCAACCCCCTCCCCCCCCCCCTTCCCACTCCCATGATTTTGCGTGAGTGCGGAGGAAGTCTAGGGGATGAGTTCAAGCATGCACGGATACCTTAACGCAGGCCGATATATAGTACGTACGGTTGCTCTCTTATACCGCCCACCAACGGAAAACTGACAGCAGCGGCGGGAAATTGAAACCCGCCGCATCGCCGGTTGGAGCGGAAGGCCAGAGCAACAACATTCTAGCCCGTGTTATACCAAACTCAAGCAAGGTCAGGTAACGGTTCGAGATTAACAATAATTCAACATGAGAAATTCACAAGGTGCACGAAAAATTTACAAGGGGAAACTGTTAGACCGTATGATATAGGCAATAGCTGGAAAAAGTTCGAGTCCGATATATACGGGTCCAGCTGCATACGCTGCTGCTGTATACGTTGTATACAATACAGAGCGCTGCACAGAACTATCGCTGTCGTCGTCGTAGAACCGCCTTCGTAGCAGCTAGTACAGAGAAGCGGTCGCCGGCAGAGAGCAATATCCCGGCCGGCCGAAGAAAGTACGCTTCCGTGTAGAGCTCGGCTATAGGGTAGATGGATAAGCTGGCTTTGTAGGGAACGACCCACCACGACGGGATAAGCACACCCTATATTTTCGTTCGCAAAAATTGAGCAGAAATCAAAGACGCTGGGATGCTTGTGCAACTTGCATGGCATTTGTCACAAGTTGAAAATGCAAAAAAAAAAGAAGCTAACTTCATGGAATGCAACAACGTGCAAACGTACAGCAGCTGTTACGCTACATGGAAAGAAGGAACGAAAAAAAAAAAAAGAACGCTCATTCTCAGTGAGGTCACACCTATACAGAGGTTGTGCGTGTCGCATCTGACAGATGTGGGTGCGTGAAATGTGGCCTAAATTTTAAAACGAGGACACCGAAGGCAACAAAAAAATCAGAAAGATATGCTGCAAACACAACGAATAACCTTCGGTTCTTTTTTCATCAAGGACACAAAATTGCAAGCGGCAGCGGCTGGCTATAACTAACACCAGTTTTTTTAGCAATTAACTACTAGAAAGGCCAAAAAGTGTTGAATATGTAAGATAGCCAATCTTCCTTTTTGCTATAGTCGCCCTATGACAGCATATATGCGTGTAAGGCAACCTCCCAGCATTATAAATGTACAGAAGCTAGACGTAAGGCGGCATTAGAAGGGTACCCACAATACTTCCCAAAGTTCAACGAACGCGCGTTTGAATTTCGGGTCCTGTAAGCTTACAAGCACAGCGCAAGACACGCGCAACTAGCATAAGCCAGCCCGTGGTCTCGCGTTTATGTCAGTATATCCGTCGTGGCCGATAGGCTGCGCTGTTGCCAACGTGACTGGTGACGATGATTTTTCATCGTAGTGGGAAGCTTTCACGGCTAACTTCGCACAGATGTCAGATGCACAGGGAGCAGGCTGCATATATTTCGGTGCTTCCACGGACACAGGGACCCCGCGAGCTAAGGGTCAGGGCCCGGGTCAGGGCTCTGAGCGAGGCCCGCCTGTCGGAAAAGGGACGCCCGTTCCCCCAAGAGACGAGCGGACGGCGAAGGACTACGCGCCTGCGAGCCCCAGGGGCCCGGGAGCCGTAAAGACGTTAGGAGGAGGCCCATCATCAGAGCTGTCAAAGGCACGCAAAGTGCTTGTAATGGTGTCAGGGAAGATGGCGCCAGTGCTCACCCCCACCTTCTTTCTTCGGCGCCATAGGTCCGCACAGCCACACGAGACGAAGAGCGCAATGCCCCCTAAAGCCCGAGACAAGACGAGCAGAGCATATGTTGGAATAACCGTAGGTTAAGAGACAATATATGATAAAAAACAAAATTGAAAGAAAGAGCTCAACAAAGGGAAGACGACCATTAGTAGCGACATAAGATTTTTTAAAATTTCAACGACAGCGAAACCCTATTTGTATCCGCCAAAGGCGTATTTGGGCTTCAATTAAGGACTAATAGGGGCGAAGCCCCTTAGGGGCTGGGGCGGTTGGCATCTCCTGTCGTAGTCGTAATCGTCGTCTCATGTGGTCACGGTAGTAAACACCGGGAAACTAGTTTACACCTCGCGCTAGAACGTAACGTGTACTAAAAAAACCCCGGGACACTCGTTTACGCCTCGCGCTGGAGAGCTTCGAAACGCGCTCTAAAAAACAACGGGACACTCGTTTATAAATCTCGTTAGAGTGAGTGAGTGAAGACTATTGAAATCGCCTGCTGTGGTGTGCCTAATGGAGCGGCCTTCGTCATCGTCGTAGAGCTTCATGCTTTCGTCTCCGTTGGCAAAAACGCCAAGGCACCAAGAATACACTTATCCACTGCATGCTTCACCCCTCCCCAGGTTTCACGGACATGGAGATGACCCGGGATTTTTTTTTTTTTTTGAACCTCGACACCCAGACGGTTGATTGTAAGCGCATCCGCAGTGTTTTATAAGTTTGCAAGCGATGCTACCACGTTGTATGAAAATCAGCATTGTTGAGTACTGTAAGTTATAAGCCCTTAGGGTACCAGTGAAAGAAGGCAAGACGCAGTGCCAAGGTTGCGTAATGCGTTTCAACCGCGTCGGATAATTTAACACGCGCACACACAAATACTTTGAGACGAAACCGTAACGACACAACCCCTGATATGAAACCAAATCACCCCACCCCACCCGCTAGCACTTTCGCACTTTCGTTCTCGTCAAGCTATTCTGTCGCCTTAAAACACTTCCCAGGACGTAATCTTCGATCAGGACTGAAAATCTGCGGCGCGCAAACATCACCGGAGACCACCCGAGCTTCATAACAATGTACCATGAAGAGCAAAAGTTTACGGACCACGAAATCAGCAATCTTGGGGTATCTCTCTGTCGCACGGCAGGCCGGGGCATTATGTGCGTCATTTTTGCAACACTTCAGCAATCAAGCGGCATCTCACACGCCTACCACAGTTTGCGGGCTGCTACCGGAAGAGAAAAATCCTAAAATTGCCATTTTCGTGGCCCGTAAACGTTTGCTCATGGCAGTACGTTAACCTTGCCGACTGCCCGGCCCGTCATCTTAGAACCCGTCCGTTATCTTAGAAACGGGCAATAACGTGTCGCAACAGCAGGGGTTAGGCACTGACAGCAAACGAGTAATACAGAAGAGAGATTGATTGATTGTAGGGTTTAACACGCCGACGCAACGCAGGCGATGAGGCGCGCCGTAGTGGAGGGCTCCGGATTAATTTTGACCACCTGGGGATCTTTAACGTGCGCCGAAATCTCGAACACACGGGAGTTCTTGCTTTTGGTCTCCATCAGAAAAGCGGCCGCCGCGGCCGAGAATCGACCCCGCGTCGTCGTGCTCAGCAGCACAACTCCTTAGCCACTGAGCCAGTACGGCGGGGATATATACGGAAGAGAGGCAGAATTCGGTCGATCCGCGACTTTTCACGGAACCCCATCCGTCGAGACCCGTTCCTACAACAGAGAGAGAGGAGACGAAGCTTGGGTGCTCCAGCCTCTCGCCGCTCACGCTTTGTACGCCTCTGCCTACCCAAACTATGATAGCATCCTCACCGTCTCTTTTCCGCCGATGACAGATTCCTCACGTGTGTGTCACATATATCTCATGAGCGCAGAGAGTCAAACAAAGACGACGACGGAGGCGTCGAGAAACGGATGGGTGACTGCACGAAACGGAAATGAGCGAAAGACGACTCCACGTGCGTCAGACAATGAGAAGAAAGAAAGGACACGTACACCAAGGCTGGCGTGCGAGTGCTGACAGACCAGTCGACACACACGAGGTACGAAGCTAAGGGCGGGAGATAGTGAATTCATGAAGGAGATAAAACACAGCCCAGTAGGCGACCAATAATAGAAGCAGCAATGAATGAGTGGGGGGACAAGAGACGAGACGGGCGCAAGAGGAAGTCCCCGAGGAAGATTTTGTTCCTCTAAGCGTGCAAGGCGAGTCCCGTACGTTCCAGTCCGTCTTCTAAAGACGGGGGACGATCTGGAGGGGCTGGAGAAGACGACGACGACGACGACGACGACCTTAGGTGCCGCGCGCCCGGCCACGTTCATCAGGATCTCGTGTTCGGAGCCCGCCCACTCGTCAGCCGCGGCCTAGGTCGATGAGGAGAGCATGATTGCCCCTCCGCCTGCCTCGAGACGGCCCGTCACACCCCTCGTCGTCATCAAGGCGCCCTCCAGACCGTTCCCCTGGGCGTCTGCTGTCTTTGTCTATATGGCCTACTTTTTCACGGTTGAAAGACCCGTATAGGAGAGACAGGGGCGACCGTCTTTTAATCCCGGTACCTCCGCAGTCCGAACGATGGGGGGTTAGCGCGGGGAGCCATTTCCGTTACGATCCGTTTTTCAATCGCGCTAAGAGCTATCGAGGACGGTGAGAGAGCGAATTGAAAAGAAATAGTAGAAACGAAAGGGAAGAAACAGGGTGAAGATTTAAAAAAGACGGGCGCAAGCACGCTTTAGTGCTTAGTACCACAGAGGATTCAGTAAGGTCATGTCAGTCGAAATTTATTACATTCACTACAGTTAAAGTAAATGAAACTTGGCTTAATAATAAAGTCGTCTTAGCGGCCAATTTCAGTATGATTGTCTCCAAGATACCTACATTAAATTGAGAGTTACAAAGCCTTTGCGAGAAACTGGACAGGACTCTTTTTTTTTTTTTTTTTTTTTTTTTTGTCGTGTCGACGCGACGCGTAGAAGGACGGGTATCAACTACCGTCAGAATGTACCTATATACAGCTTCGCTGTAAAATGAACTACCACCAGCAGGCATCATAGACCAGCGTGACGTCAGCACAGTTTCTCGCAAAGCACATGCTACGAACGCATGATGTCATATCGTATTCAATGTGTTGCAGATACACTAAGCCTCCAAGACTACCACGAATAGTCAAATTACACAGTGCAGCCACAAATAAAAGCTCGAAGTACTCACGAAAACATCCATGTGTTCGAGATTTCAGCGCAAGTTAAAAATACTAGGTGGTCAAAATTAATCCGGAGACTTCCGCTACGCTGCGCTTCATCGCCTGTGTAGCGTCGGCGCGTTAAACCCTCACAATCAAATCATCGAGGTTCTGCTCACTTCAGAGTTCCTTTGCCGCAGAAGATAAGGATGACTTTACTCGCACAACGGAAACGGCATACCCCAGACGGAAGTGGAGTAACGAAGGCTGGCAGCCCTTCAAAGTGAAATTGTTTAACAAGATGCGCATAACTTTAACAGAGTCGCCGAGGAACCGACTCACGCCCAAGTTTCACATCGATTTTTCGCAAGCCTCGATAATGGCGGCAGAACGTGACAGTTGCCGTCTTCGATAAGGCAGACAACGCCATCGTTAAGCCACGGCCTTGTGAGGACACCGGCATTGGCTGGACAGCGTAACATTGACCCGTGAGGACAGATTACGTAGCGCGCACTTTGCGCCCCGTCCCACGTAGCAGCGACGGTAGAAGAAAAGTAGAGGTCGCGTCGCCACGAAGCAGCTAGCGCCCGCGGAGCCTCAACAGCGCCGATGGGCCCATGTCCGCTCGAGTTTGCGTCCTCGGCTAATTCGATTCGCCTGCACACGGGGACGGCCATCCGCGTAGCGTTTTCGGTCGACACCTCCTAGATCGAAATGCCAACTCGCAGAGTCATCGCTCTACGACCTGGCACCAGTAGTTTGTTTTTCGTTACGCGCGAAATCACAATGACGCAGCTAAGACCGAAATCGCATCGTCGATCATCTAAACGTTAAAACAGAAGGCGAGTAGACAGTGCGGACGCTTTCTACTTGTATATGCAGTGCCCCAACACAGCGAAATGTCACTGCTTACATTTCCACAGCCCAGACGCCAACTGCCATGCCCTGCTCCCTATCCAACACCGGTAAGACAAACAAAGTACGCGCCGTCACCAATAGTGACACCCGCCGGCTTCAGTGAGCTCTTTAATGGGTGATACCATTACAAAGCAGCTCATCTTAACATGAGGCATTGCCAGGAGAGGAAGCCCAGAGGCACTGTTATCGAAGTGACGTCGCTCCCTTTCTAAGAGGGAACGCTCTTAGATCAACAACTCGGTCGGACGGCCGTGCATGCATAATCAGATGGGCATGAAAGCGACAGGCTCGGGTAAGTGCGAGGCCGGCTATGCGCCGACAAAATGTTTTCACTGCGTCGACCAGACGGAGCGTAATGGGATTTGTATAGGAGAGTGGTGAAAGGCGGCGTCGCATTCGATGATTCCACACACGAGACTTGGCGGCGTCGGTTCAAAGGGGAACCGGAGGCAACAACACACAACTTCGCTTCGATCGAAGTACTGCCTCGGCGGATCAACATTCGCGCCAGTTTTGAGGTCAACTTCAGTCCGACCAGATATATACTGAGGAAAATAACACAGAGTGGCGACTCGCAAGCTACTTTCCGCACTTGAATCGGCGGACCAACATTCGGACCAGTTTTGAAGTTAACTTCAGTCCAGTCAGATATATACTGAGGAAAATAACGCAGAGTGGCGACTCGCAAGCTACTTTCCGCACTTGAATTTGCGACGCGATACGAGCGGTTGCCTGGTGCCGACCAAAATACTTTGAATAGTTTGAAAAATAAAGTTGAATCGGGCAACTTTACGCAGAGACGGAGGCAGCATCAGGACAATTACGAAAAGAAGCGAGCAGCGCCGAATCCTCACCTTGCCGAACCCGCGGATGCTACGGGTCACAATATTAAAACTCACGAATTATCAGCTAAGAAAGAAACTTGGAGTCGCGGCATTACTATTTATCTACTATTTATCGAACTAATTATCTTTAAGCTCCCTTCAGGCATTCTCCGCACACAAATCATAATAAGACTACCAGGCAACCTAATAGCAAGATAAACACACATAAGTACTCTTTATTTCCATCAGCCATCGCACTGTGGAACGAACTATCGGCGGACGCCGTCAACAGCTCAACCGTAGAGTGCTTTGTAAGAGCCGCAAATGACCTAGAATGACCTAGAACGCGTGGTAAAGAGCAAAAAATGCATATTTAGGGTTGATATAATTTCGCTTTGTGACCTAAGCGTTGACACTGTATAGCATGCTTCTGTTCATGTGTATTCTTCATTTTTCTTCCCTCTTGCCTTTGGAGTACCTATGTTATCCTTAAGATGAAAACGAATTCGTTGTAACCACTCCTGCATGGGCCCTGAATGGCCCGTAGTATGTTGAAAATAAATAAATAAATAAATAAATAAATAAATAAATAAATAAATAATATGGGAACCCTTTCCCTGTCGTACACGCGCTGCTTACGTCACGTGCTGAAGAATATAGAAACTTTTCTTGTTCGTTTGTTTTTAAAGTTTTAGCAGTTTCTGTTGGTAGGTGTCTTGCGCTTCCTTGCAACAAAAATAGTTTTGCAGGGCTCAAGCTAAAACTAGAATATTTCAAATAAACTTTACTTTGTGGAAATGAGGAGGCTAAGAAACGGTAATAGTGAAATAACGCAAGCGAAATGAGCGTGAATGGGAAGTAAAACGCCACTACCAGCGGCTTCACGACTGGCGGGAATGTTTCGCCGCCTCCTTTGAGTGACTCTAGCATCAGCAATAATGAAACTAGTAGGAGCGAGTAACATAGACTACAACTACTATTGTCGAAAGAATTACGAACGAATCGCAGTCGCCATTTTCTTATGAAGCGCGCACCGCGCGTTCAGTTGAGGTCAAGTCGTGCAATACCGAAGACACGACAAGTCCGCGCACGTTACATATTCGCACGCCGAAGTGCTCTGTTATATTCTGCTATGTTTGATCAAGAATTCCAAAATTCCGGCCTCTTAACGGCAGCTCAGAGTTCGTGTAACCATAAAAATAATAAACTTAATCTCTCGAGCAAATAATTTCTCCGGCCCTGTAAAGATGTTTTCTGACTTCATCACGTTATCCGGCTACATAGCCACTGCGCTTGTTCACATGTTTCGCATTTACATCCCTGTTGCGAGCGTGGGGCACAAAGAAAAGAATGTTGCTGGATACAAAAGCTGTAGAACCACATTGTTCTTTCCTCTCCCCAGTGTTCGTACTTCTAACGTGCTGTGCCTCGTCGCGCGAACGCCTGCTACGCGCTCCAAGCGGGCAGGCGTCTCTCGTGCATCGAAAGAGTTAGGGCCACGCACGCCCACGCGGATAATGGTAGGCCTTGCGCTAAACATGCCCGCGTGTACACGACCTTGCGCGGCGTGTAATGACTGAACGCAACACGGGTCGCACTGTTAACGGTCGCCGTAATGATCGGCCGAGCGGCCGCTTCGAAGCGGCGCGGCGTGGAAAGCGGGCTTCCCTACATTCCACGCGGACCACCGAGAGGCCAGCCTCGGCTGTTGCCCCGCTACAAAGGCCGCGAGGAGGTGGCGGGAATCTTGCAACACCGGCGCCTTCTAGATAAAGCGAAAAGCGTGCGACATCACATCCTCGCGCATACGCTTGTGCGTATGTCGGCATGTGACTCGAAAGGCCGAAAGGAAGACACCGAGACGAGCGGACTGTTTCGATTTTTCGGCCTTACGGTATAGCCCTTCCGGCCTCATGAGCACGAGGTCGCGGGTTCAATTCCCGGCCGCGGCGGCCGCTTTTCTGATGGAGGCGAAAAGCAGAAACGCCCATGTGTACGAGATTTCGGCGCACTTTAAAGATCCCCAGGTGGTCAAAATTAATCCGGAGCCCTCCACTACGGTGCGCCTCATCGCCTGCGTTGCGTCGGCGGGTTAAACCCTACAATCAATCAATCAATCAATCAATCAATCAATCAATCAATCAATCAATCAATCAATCAATCAATCAATCAATCAATCAATCAATCAATCAAAATTTTATTATTTATTTATTTTATATTATATAATTTTATTCGCATTATACGTCAACGATCTACCTAACTCCATAGATGAAGGGCAAACCATAATTTACGCTGACGACACTGCGGTCCTACTACCTGGGTCGGATATTAAGAAATTAGAACAAACCGCCAATAGGCAACTTGTAAACATTGGGGCTGTTCGATTTACGGGCGTTCTGGCAGCCCGCGGGCTGCCAGAAGCTTGGTCTCGGGCAGGATGTTGCGTCATGATTACGTTGTTCAAGCGCTTCGGGGTACACCGGAAGCCGGGACCGAGCCTAGCTGCGACGAGCGCTGGGGAGCAACTTTTTTTTCGGTCGTCTGCTACAGTTTCAGCGGCGCGTTGTTTCTCCCCGACGCGTTGTTTGCGGACCGCCGTCATCTTTAAGATGGAGAGAACGATTGCGAAGCCGACGTTTTCAATGTGTGCGTCGTCCTCCCAATGGTTCAGCGGTAAGAACGGCACCGCGTACCCCTCTACGTGGAGAACGTTGGGCCGACCTACCTGGAGTTCGAGTTCAGGAGACTGTTTCGCCTGTCGCGACGTACAGTGGCAGCCCTGGTCGCCGAATTTCATCACTCCGAATGCTACCCCGAAGGCCTGCGAGGACGCCCCGAAATGCCTGCCCAGAAGACAGTTCTGATTGCCCTGTCGTACATCGGTACACCATGTACATGATCGCGAATTCGACGTGAGCGAGTCATCTGTTCACGCCGCAGTCCACCGAGTCATCTGATTTGTTTATTTCTATCAACGGGCGGGAAATATTCTGGCCCGACTGAGCAGTATTGGAGCTAAACAAGCGGGCGTTCCACACTCTCGTTCGTCGAGGAAGCGCAGGACGGCCGGACATGATCGGCGCGATTTATGGGTGCCGCATTTCTAGACCCTCGGAGTCCGAAGGGAGTTACTACAATCGAAAGAAGTTTTACTCCATCGGATCTACAATGCGGACTATAGTGTTCATCGACGTGTTCGCCGGCTTTCCTGGCAGCGCCGACTATGCAAAGTGCTGCGGGAGAGCTTTTTTCATTTCCGAAGGAATAAAAAAATTTTCATTCATGGCGCGCGGACAACGAATGCACTCGCTTAGAACCCCTTACATGAAGTATTAAACAGACACATGCCTTCATCTAGAATTGCGGCGCCGTCCTCGCCCACGCGAGCTGAAATAGGCCCTCCATGTCAGCCAGAAGACGCACCGCAAATGACCGTTTAGGGGCGAATCATATGTCATCTCACTTCTCGTTCAAAAAAACTGGTGTTGCAATAAGAAAAATCAACTGAAATGTGCGCGAAAGTGATTTTTCAGATCAAATAAATAAACTCCAAACAATCAAATCCGAAATAACGAAAAATATTCGCAATTTTATTTTAAAACTGGCCGTGCCGCTCTCCTTTTGTCGTCTGCTAGCAGCGTCGTCTGCTATCTGCCAGATCGGTGCCCGCTCGCCGCCAGACCACGAACGCCCGGGCGGCTCTGGCAGCTTGCGGGGAGCCAGAAGTTGCCGACCCAGAAAAATCGAAGACGTTCTGGCGCCGCCGGAAGTGACGTTTCGGGCTGCCCGAGAAAAACGAATGACCGGCTCTCGCCTCTGGCAGCCCGCGGGCAGCCCCGGGCAGCCAGAAGTGGAAAATCGAACAGGCCCATTGAACAATGGTTCTCCAACAACAGATTAACGCTTAATGTAAACAAAACTAACTACGTCGTGTTTTCGTCCTCAGCTAAACGAATCAACAAAATCATAACACTTAAGATAGGCGGAGAAGAAATTACGAAAGTACAAACTTGTAAATATCTTGGCGTCACCCTAGATGCGTCTTTGCACTATAAGGAACACATAAAAATAGTTTGCAGCAAATTGAGCCGTGCTTGTTTCACCCTCTATCAGGCACGCTATCATTTTCCTCTATCGACGTTAAAAGCCATTTATTTTGGTACTTTTCACTGCCACTTGACCTACTGCGTGGAAACATGGGGCAATACTTATCACTCGTATCTTGAACCGGTTGTCATATTGCAAAAACGCGCGCTACGAATTATGACGTTTTCCACATGCACGGCTCATTCGGCACCACTCTTCAAACAGCTTGAAATAATGCCTTTTCTACTTGCACGCGATTTCAAAATAGCTTGTGTTACCCGGAACATCATATCAAACAATAACCCCCTACCATCATCAATATTTATAACACCAGTCAGAAATACTAGAACTCAATCGGATCACAATTTCAACATTCCCCCGGTACATAACTGTTATGGGAAACGTACACTGCAATATGTCGGAACTAAAATATGGAATACCATACCAGTTCATGTCAAACAAAGTCAGAATTTTTCCAGTACACTCAAAAAGTACGTGCAATGTAAGGAGCTTACATCGCTTGTTTAATCACCGAAACTTTACTTTATAATCAGCTGTGTATGCAAGAAATCATTTATTTTCGTAACGTTTTTTTCAATTATATGTTTTCTGGTATAATTCCTGTGTTTAATATCTGATGAACTCTGTACGCGAGTATTGTTTCATTGTGTTTACGAGATATTTTCTTTGTGTCATGCTATAAACCGTATATTTTGCATATGCTATAGTTAGCTTTTTTTGTATTCTTTCGTTTTTACATGTAGTGTAACTGAGTGCTTGAAATGTTATAAATGTATCAACTGCATGGGCCCGGCACTAGCATTACTGCTAAGGGCCCAGATGATCTCTTCAGTCTTCTGTAAACCCATGTTTGAAGAAATAAAAATGAATGAATGAATGAATGAATCAATCAATCAATCAATCAATCAATCAATTTCGGCCTCATGGTCTTTCACGATCTTTCGGCCTCATGGCAAAGCGAAAGCTTTCTTCGTGGGACCGGTGGCTTCCTGTCAAGAAACTAATGCATTTCCCTGTAGACCGGTTGGTCGACCGAAAAGCCTTGATAAGATCTCCAGACACGCCGCGTGCGTGAAACAGGGCTTCATTGCGTCAAAACGGAATTATTTGAAAATCGCGAGAAAGGAACGATTCTGGACAAGACTGTTTATCTCATAAACAACGTATGGGCATACATCTAGATCGTTCGTATACATGCGTTTACTTAGTGCGCGAAAAATCGTCCGATTGGTTCGTTCTTCGGGCGCGATTTGGGTCTTAGAAGGTTTGGCTATCGATTGAACGAACATTCAGCGAAGGCTGGGCGCACTTTTAGCGGAGGTTTTGACGCCCTTTTTGATTTTGAGAAAGCTTCCGCACTTCTCTCAACTTTGTTTACGAAGGGATGGTAAAGTTTTTCAACCGTTGTTCAGCGTCTTAGTTGGGAGATGTACCTTACTTTAGGTGCTATAACAAGAACAGAAAGCTGATGATGGTTGGGTTTTTTTTTTTTTTGGCGCAAGCACGACTATGGGCAAAGAGCGCCAAAGAAGTTATTTATTGGTTGATGAGACTAAATACTAAAACCTGTGAGTAGAAGTAAGAGTCATGCAATACAAAACACGCTGGAGATGGCTGGTGTATAGGGCCAGGATGATTACACGTGATATGATAAGAGCTGCAGAAAGTTTACTTCCGCTAAAAACTTAAGAAAGAACAGAATAGAAAGAACAGAAAGCTGACTACCCGTAGTGCACTCTGACGATTGATTGCGAGGCAGAAACGCGCGTAAGCTACACTTCTAAGTTATCAGGCGCGCCGTAGTAGAGGGGACCACCTGGGGATATTTAACGTGCGCACAAATATCGACACACGGGCGTTTTCACTCCATCCGAAGAGCAGCGCACCGAGGCCGCGATCGAGCCCGCGTTCTTGGGCGCAGGTGCACAACGCCTTACCCACTGAGCCATCGAGGAACCTGCGAGAGAGCGGAGGGTCACAGCCTTCCGGTCCCTGTGTGGGAGCGGCCCGCGGCTGTCACGGACTCCCCTTGATAGGGGCGGTCCAAGGCAGTTCCTCAGGACCTGAATGAAGTTCTTTGTCTGTCTGTCTGTCGTAGTAGCAAACAAGCGTTATTTATCGCGTAGTAGAGGCTACCCAATAAATAACGCTTGTTTGCTTTTGCTCGCAACGTTATTGCGGCGAAAATGCCATTTTTAGCGCCAGAGCGGGTTATATGACAGTGACGTATTCCCTTTTCGCGCCGCCTGCTATCGGTTTGCCAGTTCCTTCGCCCTTCCATCTTCTGCCCTGCGTACTGAAGATGCGATGGGGTGCTCTACTATAAAAGTGTATTCGTAACATCAGTTTGGGTTCTACTTAGAGGGACAGCGGACGCTGTCATCCGGCGTCAAGCCGCCGTGATGGCCCGTGAATTTTTCTGTTGGCTGTGACTAGAGTGCCGTCCGACGGTTACTACAAGCTCTCCACTAAAGCGACGTCCATCTGCATTTCGATGAAACAATGTCGCGTTTGGCACTACTTCGCCTCCATTGAGGTAACGTAGCGTAAACGAACCTAACATAACCAAACGAAGTGACAAAAACTCGTTTAAAACACAAAAAGAGTAATATTCTAAGCCATAAAAATTATGATTAAAACTTACGAATATTAAAAAAAAATTAAAGGTCGGGCTCGAACCACCGACCCAAGAAAAATGACCCAAGACTACAAAGGACCCAAGGACGCTACACTACAATGGCAGACGCTGTGGCCTATACCAGCCGAGTCTTAAATATTCGAATCTTCTCGAGCGGCACTGTAGCCATGCCTGGGGCGCTGAGCTTGAGTGCCGTCGGACGGCACTCTAGACACTGAGTTGTCTCTTTTAAAACAGCTGTCGGAGAATTTCACTTGTAAGGTCAACCCCTACCACAAAGCTGCGTTCTGCCTGTCTTTACCGAAACGGTCCCGCACGCTTGCATCTCCCAAATTTCGCCAGCTAAGACCTCGCCGCTGGTCGGAAGCGATAAGCAATTCCTACTCCTTCAGCGCCTGTCTTGCGCTAGTTTTAGGAAACCCCCCGTTCCCTATTTTTCCGCCCCGCAACTTGTAGTCCTCGGAGCCAGGAAGAGCGATGGCCAACAGCTTCCGAACGACTTCGGCGCAGGCGGTCCGTTAACTTCGTTACCGCTTCTCAGCCGCGCCGGCTCCGAGAAGCACGGCCTGGGCGCCGGACAACGGCGACGTGTCTAGTGGCGCGGTCGAGTGGACACGAGCCAGCCGTAAACGTTTACGACCGGGATACGAGGCGGCCGCGCCGAATACAAACTGCCGCGCTGAGTGTTTACCCGGCGTCCGTCGGAGTATCGCACGTCGTTGATGTCGTTCCGCGGTTGTAGTATAGTACGTGAGGGCGTTTCCTCCCTCGCGTAGGAGCAACAACCGAAGCGGGGGGAATCGCAAATGTCCAACTTCAAGTTCGGCCTGCGTAGGAGATTTTTTCCTTCCCAGACAAGAACAGTAGTGGAAGCAACTCCCCGTTCAAGTGCCCGCCTACGAGACGTGGGTTCGCTCGAAGTAAGGCGAGTCTCCTTCTTGGGAGCGAACTTCGATACGAACTTCGAGGCTTGCGACCCACACGCGGTCGTTTTGAGCGAGTTTGGAGACCGCGGGAGATAGGGCGCATGCGCTGACAGCGCTTCCGTCTCTGCGCGTTGTTTGTATGGTGTGGGAATTTCTTATCGTCTTCCGGCGGGGTTAAAAAAAGGAGGAGATAAAAGATGTGTCATGAATGAGGCCGAGGTTAGTAGGAGAACCGCACGGGTAGACACATCTCGCTTCGCTGTGAATAGGGGACACAGCGCGTTTCCAAAGTTGGAAAACCTGCCACTTTAGCTGACAATTCCTCCCTCTGCGATAGCACGTACGCTGTGAGGTGTAATGGATTTACAAACGCCCTCGCAACTCTAGTAATAGTCTATTAGTTACTACTAGTAGTAAGTATTAGTCGTAGTATTAGTTCGTTAATTAGTTAATTAGTTATCTAGTCAGTTAGATACTTAGTTAAAAGATAATGCTTAATTAGTAGTAACTACTAGTCTAATGGTTACTACTCAGTGTCTATATCCCTGCGATTTCAATTCCGAGAACTGCTAGTAGTTAGCCTTGTGTTCATCAGCGGACAGAGTTTTGGTTCCGCATTATGGTGAATTGCCCTTTTGTAGTACGGGATTTTCGAGCAAAATCAAGGCTCGTACTTGAACCGCTCTTCTGCATTTGCTTAACTACAAACATTTCACAGTCGTAGTGTTTGCAAGGTAAGTTGTCGCCAAAGTGGCTAATTTGGTATTTATCTTTCAATGCGGTGATCTTATCAGATGCTCGGAGCCAGCGCGTAGCAACATCTCCGGTAATTACAGCAGGAAGGCATGCTATGCAGACAAACGCATCGGCCATAAATGATACACAACAATCGTGTCGCCATCTTATAACAAAGAAATACAGGGTACCACTTGCTTATCGGCATCTATTATAGTTACGCTGTAATATACTTAGATGTGCAAGCTAGTATAGTACATAAGCCATATACAGTAGACTCCGGTTAAGACGAACTTGGTTAAGACGAACCACATGATTAAGATGAACAACATTTTTGCTCTCTAGTAACGTCCACAAATCGAGAAATCTCCGCTCAAGACGAAGTTTTGATAAAACTAACAACTATTCACGGTTGCTTCGAGTTCCTATTAACGGGAGTCTACTGTATTACATCATTAAAAAGGTTCAACTTAAATTGAGGAGGACTCAGCCAGCAATGCAACAGAAGATGATATGTGTAACGTTAAGGGTCAAGAGGAGAGCGGATTGAATCAGGGAACAAACGCGTGTTAAGGACATACTGGTGGAAATTAAGAAGAAGAAATGGACGTGGGCAGGGCATGTAATGCGAAGGCAAAATAGCCATTGGTCATTAAGGGTAACAGAACGGATCCCTAGAGAAGGCAAGCGTTGCAGGGGGCGGCAGAAAGTTAGGTGGGCAGATGAGATCAAGAAGTTTGCGGGGATAAATTGGTCGCATTTAGCACAGGACCGGGGTAATTGGAGATCTATGGGAGAGGCCTTTGCCCTGCAGTGCGTGTGGGCACGATGATGATGATGATGACTGTATACGGTTTCCACATAGTTGAACTACATCGGAGAATATCAAGGGGCCCATACTATTATTTAAGCGCATAAACTACAGTTCTTCGCGAGCAGTACTTTTAGCAGAGCTTCAACAATCGTAAATATCCGCTAGTATCGCAGATGGGTAATACCACGACTCTGGTAATGCATGCGTGGTGGTCCAACCATGAGGGAACCATACAGCGGCAAAGCAACAAACAATCAAACCAAACCGACGGTCGTTTCTGTATCTGTAGACCCGTCTCGACTACCGGAAACACACCTCGTCTATCGGGGCACGTCCGCGTACGTCGCCGGCTACGGCGTCGATTCCCACGAGAAATCCTGCGAAGCTTGTATAGTGCCACGACCGTTCTTGGCCACCCCCTTGAGCACGAAGATATACCACAGTTTACTATAGACAGATCTATGCATGCATAGTTCTTCCGGCATAATTGTCTATATTTTATTCATTTTACTGAGAGTGAATGCTTCTTATCGATGAAATGGTAAAAAAAAAACATAATGGGAGGGGTGACACAGCATTTATGACAGATCGCTCCCCCTTATGTAAGCAGGAGAGCAACCATGGTCCGAAAAAGCAAGAACGGAGTGTCGTTGTCATTGTCTACTCATTCGCCGCTGTTCCGCACGACAAGCGGGATCAAATCCTGCTCCCCGTTCCACTTCTTCGCAGCTTGAGAATCGAGAGGAGCCAACACTAATAGGGCAATTCTTTTTGTGGAAAAGTAAAAAAAAAAAAAAAAAAAATGGCCGCGTATCTGCTCCTTTCGTTGCAAATGCCGTCAAAAGACGATAGTCTTTATCGGCTTTTGCGAAGTAAATGCCTCCCTTCGCTTTCCCGCTCACCTCTCATGTTGTTCCTCTTGCGTCGCGCTCCTCCCAAGGTACAGACGCCAAAGGTTTGCTTAAATCATTTTAAATTTCCCGCGTTCCACTGCTCCAAACCGGGTGTCTCGATGCGAACGCTGCCGTACGGCGAAGACGCGCGTTAATCGAGGCGCCCTACTTCAGCGTTTATAGATCCGCGTTTCCCTACTCCACGTGCGTTGCAAGCAGAACGTGGAACCTACCTAGTGGAACCTTTCGTAACTCTTGCCACTTGATTTCTTCAAATGCCGCCAGAAGCTATATGGCGCTGGCGACAGCAGGCGACAGTGGTGTGATATTTTTTTCTTCAGTTGATTAAGTATTTAATCTCGCCAAAATCAAACATGTACGATTTTTTATAAAGGAACGCTGCAAATATTACTTCTGTATTCATTTGTTGTCTTGTATATGCGTAATGTTTTGTTGTTCTTCAACAATATTGACAAGTATGAACATTACACTGGACTTAGACGGGCACAGTTAGTTGTGACTATATAAGACTATTGCGCAGGCATGGTTTTACTTTGGCCGGATGGCTGAATCGAGTCACAGACAGACAGACGGACAGACAGACATACAGACAGACCAAAATTTCTGGGTTTAAGTAGCCCAAGAAAGACTATCGTCTTTAAAAATAAACAAGAAACCTACCTCCTTCCCTCCGGAAACAGGGATTTACGCGAAGCTTGATCGTCATGAAAACTAAAACGACCAAAATCAAAACGCAATGACCGCAAAACGCAATGACCGCAAAACGAAAACACTCCTGCCAAAATCGAAAAATGCAACCAACGACCGAAATGAAAAGGCAAAATCACCGATCGACCAAAACGAAACCCTTTTGCTTCGCTGAGCTTTACCCGCACGGAAATGTTCGGCATACGTTATTTTAGATCGTTTTTTTTCTGCGGTTATCGGGAACCTTTACGTTCTTCAATGGCTCCCCGCTACTGCGCGGAGCAAACCACGAGCGGCCTACCATGCTGCGCTAGAAAAAAAAACTGCCCTACGAAAGCGAGCAACTTCAAGGGCATCATCATAATCATCATTACATCACGTCGGTAAAGTTGGCTTTGCCGCAAGGCGTTTAGCCGCACGACACCACCGACGGCGGAAGTCAACCAATACAAGCTTCACTTGAAAAAGCATCCTCCGCCTTGTCCTCGCCGTATTCCGAGCCTACATTCCGTGCAGCAAGGTATGGGATAGGATTCGTGCCTAAACACCCCTTCCGCGCATCACGGAAGTGAGCCGCCGGTTATCGCGATGACGAAAAAATCCTCGGGCACTTAAGTCGGGTACTTAGGCTGCTTACGTGATGTGAAGGTGAAGGCCAGAGATTATCAAGCTGCGTCAAGCTCCACTGCTGCATCGTGCTCGCGTCTCTTGTGGCGGGTTAGCGCTGCGGTTAGCGTACCCGGCTACTTGCTCTAGCGACCCGGGTACAAGTCCTACACGAATGATTGATTGTAGGGTTTAACTCGCCGACGCAACGCAGGCGATGAGGCGCGCCGTAGTGGAGGGCTCCGGATTGATTTGGACCACCTGGCGATCTTTGTCGTGCGCCGAAATATCGCACACACGGGCGTATATGCTTTTCGCCTCCATCAGAAAAGCGGCCACCGCGGCCGGGTATCGAACCCGCGACCTCGTGCTCAGCAGCGCAACGCCTTAGCCACTGAGCCACCGCGGCGGGTTCCTACACGAATCCAAATGTGCTTTTATTTATATTTCTCTTTACAGCGGCGGCCACTTTGCTTCCATTTGGTACTATCTACGCATGCTAGTGTATGGCTGGGCAAAAGCGCACGTCAGAAAGTATGTACAGACGCACACAATTTCAGCTGGAACATCAGATCTGACTTTAGCGTGGAGTACCTCAAAAAAGGAGGGCTTAAGTGCGTCCTTAAGCTTCAATGTAATTCAGCAGTCGTGACTAAATTACATTACACAAAAGCCGGAGGAGACGACAAGAGGGTAAAGCGTTGCTCCACCTAACATAGTGGACGACTTTAACATGGCCGAACCAGCTAACTTACTTGCCCACTATATATGCAAACTTAATTACTTGCCCACTGAGGACACGGCCAAGGGGTCACTGACTCTTTTTGTGCCTACGTACCTGGCGCAGGCAAGTCTTTCAAATATTCAAGCTATATTATACACTGCTGCACTCTGGATACATCGATGCACTGTTCGGGGTCTGAAGGGCCCGCTAGGAGGATTAGCCAATCCGCCCTAGCGAGGTAGAAGGGGCGTTATCCCGTCTGCGTCAACAGACCCCCGAGACGGTTATACGGTAACCACCTGCCTCCCTTCCCACCATTTCTCTTTTCTTTTTGCATAGTTCCTTCTTCTCGCCCTAGAGAGATCTTCATACGGCTTGTCTTGCGAAGCGATCTGCATTCGTATACCTCCGCGTGTTCCTCTGTACAAGAACGTCCAGCGCTGAAGTAGTTCTCTATGCTGGGTATCAGAGTGAGGCTTTTAAGAATGATTGATGATTGTCGGGTTTAACGCGCCGACGCTACACAGGCGATGACACGCGAAGTAGTGGAGGGCTCCGGATTAATTTTGACCCCCTGGCGATCTTTGTCGTGCGCCGAAACCTCGTCCACGCTGGAGTTTTTGCTTTTCGCCCCCATCAGAAAAGCGGCCGCCGCGGCCGGGAATCGAACCCGCGTCCTCGTGCTTAGCAGCACAACGCCTTAGCCACTGCTTTTGAGAATGGGGTTGGTTAATTAGGTTAAGGAAACGCCACTTATCAAGCCACGCACAACAGTGCGATCGAGACGCTTTCGCGACGTAACGACCACATCGTAAAAAAAAACCACGCTGTGAACTAGCATTTGCAGGGTTGGAAAATGAGAGAAGTGCAACACGCGAGATAAACGGGAGACTCAAGTTTAGATGCCAACATGATTAATGTACACGTGAACTATAACGGCAACGTAGGCTCCAGAACACTTTGCCACACCTGGGCACGTTTAAAGGAGCCATGAAGAGAAAATACAACTTCGTTTAATTTGAAAGAACTAGGATTCAGAATAGTATCTCACTCAGCTCCATTACAGCCACAAAAGATGTTTTTTAACGAAAAAAAAGCAAGAAGTATTTAAAAACTTTCAAATTTTGCGCCACAGTGACGTGTTATGAGCAAGAATGACGTCATACGGGCCAACAATAAAACATAATTTTCAGTGCGTTAAATGCACGTTAGCATTCAAGTGATGCGGTCAAATGGAACTAGAGGGCCCATTACAGACGCCCAGTCATGTGTCGTCGCGACAGGTCAGTTAGGCGGCCGCCAATCGCACAAACAAGGTTCCGTGACGTCATAGAAAAGTTGCGGGAAATTGGCTAGGGGGTAGCGACTGCTTCAAACGTTTTCTTTCATATCTCCATTATTTGTTCGAAGATTGCGATGATATTGGTATAATTGTTATCGGGACTAAGCAGTCTTTCTAATAAACCCAACTTGTATTTTGTCTTCATGGCTCCTTTAAGTCTGAGAAAAAAAAAAACGTCACACACGCGGGTACTTTGGTCGTTTGCTTCCGTCCAAAACAAAGCATCCGCGACAGCACAGAGCACTGGTGCAGCAATACTACACTGCGACGACGCATGCGTGAATCTTTCACCATATTCGGCTCCTCTAAACAAACTTACCTTAAGCTCAGCATCATTAGCATCCAGGAATCGACCTTGCAGCATGTGCTAAGCAAACATATGTGCTTAGTTCTACTTAAACTCCCTTGACGATCAAAAGATTTTCGAACCGCGCCAGCCACCGCGCATCTAACAAAACGAAAGAAATCGAGAAAGAGGCTATAACTCTTTCCAATTCATTTGTCCTGAAAGCAGCCATCTTATTCTCGCACTGTGCTAGGACCACTTTAATTGGCGCAGCCGGCCGGCAGGATGACTTCAATGCGCATGTGCAGCACAGTGCAATACGCGCCACCATGTTTCACGTAAATTTCCTGGTCCCGGGAGCGGCCATTTTAGGTGCGGAGTACCTTAGGACCGCACAATGTCCGTCCGTGCCCGTGCGCATAGCGCTTACAATCGCAAAAAATCACACAGGCACCGGCAGGATTCGAGCCTGTGTCTGGTAGACCAGGCAGAGTTAGTGTCACTCGTCTTACTCATTGGGCTACGACCCGAGAGTCAAACCCGAAGTCAAACTCGAAGTCAAACCCGAGAGTCAAACCCGAGAGTCAAACGAGCCAAGAGTCAAACGGCTTACTCCCTCGCCTGTAACGGTGCGGAGTACCTCCCAATGTCCGTCCGCGTCCTGGGCTACGACCGAGAGTCAAACCCGAAGTCAAACCCGAGAGTCAAACCCGAGAGTCAAACGAGCCGAGAGTCAAACGGCTTACTCCCTCGCCTGTAACGGTGCGGAGTACCTCCAATGTCCGTCCGCGTCCTGGGCTACGACCTGAGAGTCAAACCCGAAGTCAAACCCGAGAGTCAAACCCGAGAGTCAAACGAGCCGAGAGTCAAACGGCTTACTCCCTCGCCTGTAACGGTGCGGAGTACCTCCCAATGTCCGTCCGCGTCCTGGGCTACGACCCGAGAGTCAAACCCGAAGTCAAACCCGAGAGTCAAACCCGAGAGTCAAACGAGCCGAGAGTCAAACGGCTTACTCCCTCGCCTGTAACGGTGCGGAATACCTCCCAATGTCCGTCCGCGTCCATCCGTGCGCACACCACCATCAAGCGAAAATCAAGCGAAATTCTATTAAGCCGTGATTTGCAGTTTCATTTAGGCAATAATCGAGGTGCAACTCACAGCTCAAATCGAATGACGGTCGGGCGCAAATATATAGTATGTCACTCGGGGCGCAACTTGGATGTCATTTCGAGTCAGCGTACACCGCACCCTCTCCATCATCCACGCAGTGGAGATGCTGCCATTTTTTTATCCTCGGACTGCGCTAGCGCCGATTTAACTGGCGCAGCCGACAGCCTGATCTCACTGTGCATGCGCAACAAAGTCTTAACAATTCCAGGTTGTTATCGAGGCGTAACGAATGAAAAGGTATAAGTACTCCGCAGTCACGGCCAGAGAGGTGTCCCCGCAGCGCGCGCACAACGTTTCGCGAAGTAAGCCGGAGCCGAGTAAGCCGGGTG
Organism: Haemaphysalis longicornis; assembly: GCF_048455015.1. Taxonomy (NCBI): domain Eukaryota; kingdom Metazoa; phylum Arthropoda; class Arachnida; order Ixodida; family Ixodidae; genus Haemaphysalis; species Haemaphysalis longicornis. Next base: position 81,077,667 of record NW_027526225.1, on the reverse strand, counting down.
ACCCGACCCCGCCGTTAAGGTGGAGGTCCTACCTTGATTACTGCAACAAAAAAGAACAGCCGATTGAGACGGCTGGGCGTGAAAGACTTCGTTCAGGGAGCTCTGCGGGAGGCAGCGGCGGGGGGTCCCAACTGCTAACGCCTGTGAGCGACAGGAGGTTGGGGACCGAATCATCTCGTTTGCCGCCCTCATGCGCGCATGGAACGAGTGTATTATGTACTATGGAAATTACAAAAAGACGTACAACGTATAGCTGAACGGGGCGCCAGTAATGCAGCAGCTTGTTGCGACTGACAGGCCTCCAGACATTCCTATCTAGATGGCGTTGCATCGGCAGATTTGGGAGGCAGCGCTAGGCGCGGACATACACATTGTGCGCCTGCAGCTCATGCTGCCAAAGTGGAGAAAAATAACTTTAGTGGAGAAAAAAAAATGGTGATGGCGTTTTAACTAGCGCCGGCCGCGAAGCGGACGTGCGCAAGAGCATGACAGGACCAAAAAATTTTAAAATGGGTTTTTAACCATCGACTTGG
>NW_027526225.1:81001635-81077034 GCF_048455015.1 Haemaphysalis longicornis | reverse complement strand
GGGAACAACCGACAGCAGAGGGTGCCTCAAATTCACGCGCGTCCCCCCGTACTCGAAGGCGCTGCATCGAGGCGCCAACTGTCGGCGCTCATAGCGTCATGATGCGCTACTTCGCTTCGCCTCTCCTAGACGGCAGCACCATCTGAATGAGTCATAGGGAAGGTACATAAGGTGCGTTCGTAGAGCTGCTCACGTCTCTGTTCATAGAGCATTGCTGGGGCGCCAGGTACCTCCCGTTGCGACGAGAGCAAGAGAGTTCGTGGATCGAATCCTCACGCCGCCGCGTCAATGACACTTCTTCTGGCGACGTCACTTCCGTGACGAATATGACATGAGTGAGATCTCCGTGCGCTCCGGCATAAAACACTTTCGTGTTAATATCCGCTTGTGGCATTGCGTACGTACTTCTACGAGGGGAACTTCATCAGCCCATGGAAATGAAGACGTATGTAACAGGTGAAATATTTTCGTTGTGAAATAGCGGTCTGTGATTAAAATATGCGAGCAACTTCAGCTGAGAAGTAGCGTGATAGGTCCGCTTATTTTCTTTTACCGGCATGCCAAAATTGCCGCTTACCGAAATGCCGAGACGGTGTTTTTCTGGTATCCTTTACGGGCAATAGTTCTACCATTGTTTTTTTTTTTTCTTCTTAAGACCATTTGGGTGGGATTTCGGTGATTCTCGAGAGCACGAAGGGTCGGACGAGAAGGATGTCCGCTTTTTCATTCCTTCTTGTCTAGTGGTAACTGCGTTTAGATCGTGTGGGTAACCAGTTAAAAATCTTGTTCAGACGTTGTATAACGTTACTTTTAGCTCCTGTTTGGATGTAGAGGCCACGTACCCCTACGGACGTTTCATGCTGTGTTTCCAAGACGTTTCCATGGTTTCATGCTGTGTCCCTCCGAGATGACGTGAATGTCTTCCAGCTTTTACTTGACTCTGGATAGCCTGCAGTTCTGACTTTTCCGGTGAGCAGGTCAATCCAGCTCGATGTGTTCGTTCCAAGCGCCTTTCGGACCGCAGTGAGTTCGCTATCGTGCTGCGGCAGTATTGGCTGTTCGCGTGATGGTACTTAGTCTGCGTGGAACAGCTCCTTCTGCTTGCAGTGAGCCTTACCGATGAGACCCACTTTTTTTTTTTTTCTCGCTCATCGAACGGGGCCGAGAAACTGTGTTGCCCGAAGGTTGGCGGCATAGCGACGCACGCGAGGCGGTCATCGTGCCTGCGACGGTTTCCCAGCTAGATCGTGAAACGCGGTACACGCCCCACCACGGAGTGGTGGAGCTGTTACACTAATCGACACGCGAAAAAGAAATTTCACAACATTCGCCTCTCACGCAATGTGTCCGCTTGGCCTGGTTTTCCGTGTTCATAGAGGCATCGCGGCGTTGAAAGTTTGACCCACTTTTGAAGCTCGGGAGGGGTCGCAGTTGGACTGGGTGTGGGTTGCCGACGAAATGTTCACGTTAGATGACCCGGCACGGTTTTGTAAACCTTGTTACGATTTCGTTTCGCCTAGTTGTATAGGTAAGTATTTTAGGGGCTCGGGTTTTCGTTGTCTCATGTCGTCGTCGTAACCGTCGTCTCGTGTAGTCACGGTACTAAGACAGCGGGACACTCGTTGACGCCTCGCGCTAGAACGCTTCGTGCTTAAAAGACACGAGAGTTTTACAGCAAAGCTGTATACGTCTACCCCACAACGGTTTCATCTCCGTCGGCAAAAACGCCAAGGCGCTAAGAATACACTTATACATTCAATGCTGCGCCCCTCCCCAGGTTTCACGTTAGTGGAGATAGCCAGGGATTTTTTTTTTTTTTACCTGAAGCACCCCTTTTAAACAAAAGCAACGCGCTGACATTACAGCTTTCTGGAGAACGAAGGGGCTATAAATCAACTTATCGCTGCAGCTTTACCGGTCCTTTTGCAAACACTCGCGAGTTTACCGTGCTAAGAATTTCGCCAGCGTGAGTGCGTGTCTACATCCCGAATCCAAAATACGGGCATACGCGTTTGTAGGGAAATTATATGCAGTAGATGATGCGCTGGTTGGTTCTTTGGCTCTTAGATGTCTGTTCCCTAGCTCGCCACCATCTATCCCTTCATGCTAATAAGCCAGTTCTCATGAGTCGATTGAAATTCTGTTCTGTTCACAACGTCCGCTGGAGAGTTTATATTCGCCTACGCACCGAAGGAAGTTTGTCATTTCTGGTGTGCAAGGTCAGAACAAGAACGGCCCCCTAATAAGAACAGCAGCGCCCCCAAGTCGCTCTAACGAAGGAGATTCCTTGACCGGATTTTGTGAAACGTCGCTAGTTCAGAAAAGTTTACAAACTGAATCACTTTCTGACAGTGCGTGAGCGCTTAGATATACGGTTTTAAGCGCAATCTTTGTGTTTACCTAAGTATCATGGAAGGAGGGCGTTTGAGGGGGTAACATTAACTGGAAAGCGTAAAGGGCCACAAGTAGCCGAGTATAAGCCCATATTTCAAAGAAATGATTCTTTTAGGGGCGAAGCCCCTTAGTGGCTGGTGCTGTTGGCGTCTCCTGTCGTAGTCGTAATCGTCGTCTCATGTAGTCACGCTACTAAACCCCAGGAAACTCGTTTACGCCTCGCGCTAGAACGTAACGCGTTCTAAAAAAATAATCGGGACACTCGTGTACGCTTCCCTCTAAAAAGCTTCGTGCTTCAAAGACAAAAGACTTTTACAGCAAAGCTGTATACCTCCACCCCCAATGGAGTTTTTGCCATCTCCGTTGGCAAAAACGCCAAGGCGCCAAGAGTACACTTACACACTGCATGCTTCGCCCCTCCCCAGGTTTCACGTCAGTGGAGATGGCCCGGGATTTTTTATTAGGTTGTTTGTCCGTTTTTACTGCTGGGAGATTTTAGCCGTTTATTTTTCCACGAGGCGTGTATTCACGGTGACAGTGAAATGACGACGAGAGAAAGGGGGGAGGTGCTCATGAAAAAATTTGCGTCTCCCATGAAATTGTTCACGACGACGCCCGAAACAGTGTTGGGAAGAGGCAGATATAAGTGCTTGAGTAGACAAAGAAGAGAGGAAAGAGAGCATTACGACAATATTTCCGCGCCTATTTAAACGAGACATTTATTGTTGTTTTGTTTTTAAAGCGAAGCTTTGTACCTCTACCCTCCAAGGGTTCTTTCGCGACCGTTGGTGTCAACAGAAAACTTCAGCGAACAAATAAAAGAAGTTACTGGCACCGCCGGGAATCTAACCTGGAACGAATAGAGAAACGGAACGAGAGCCCATTATCTTACCAATTCAGCTACGAGCACGTGGAGACGGGGGAGACAGACGGTGCACTCACCGAGCATATCTGCAGGTTTACCCCCCTGCGTTCTCGCCGAATACCACGTGATAGCGTCGCGCTACCTCTCGCGCCACTGTGCGCTCCGGCACGTGTAGCGGCCGTGTGCGCGCCTTGCGCATGCGCTTGGAGGTAGTAAAAGTCAAAGGAAGCTCGCACCAACGCATGGCATCTCCCTTCTTCTCCGTCTCTGCCGCCGATCTCGTCGCCTCCGTCGGCGGCGTCAGAGACGGTGGAGAAGTGAGTTCGTCTAACACCGGGTTTGAGCTTCCTTTAATTAAAAAAAAAAGAGGTTTCCACCCATGTGTTTCACCAATACAACTCAACCAACCACCCATTCATGGATCATGCATTGATTTAACCTTAGCAAAGAATATCTCTTTGAAGATACAAAAGGTGTGGTTAAGTGCATTTCACTTGTCTCTGGTTTCACTCTTTGTAGAGCCACGTGTGTGAATTCAAGTGACGTCGCATGGGTAATCGTTGTGGGTGTCGTGTACAGCTTCGCTTTCCAACCACCTTCACTGGGTGGTTGGTGCACTTTCTTTCTTGTGTTTTTAACCGTGTTCAAAATATTGCCGCGATATTCGCTCACCGGCTCCTTCAGAGTGTGTTGAAAGTGAAAGCTTAACACCCCGACCCACCAGCGCGCTTCTGTGCCATCGTAAAAGCCTCGACTCCAGAGCTTTCGCGCAATAACTTGTCCTCTTGCGTAGCGAACACGTTTGTGTACATCGTGCCTCGTCGCGGGGTTTGCGGCGTTATGATGGCAACACTTTATTCTCTACCGCAAACGTGTGTACACGAACTGTACCCGTAGGGTATTTGGGACCGTTCTTCTATCCCTCTATAGGCGACGTTGCGCAGCCAAGCTTCAGGTATGTGTGGTTGAATAGACTTCCTGTGTTTCCCAGGAACCCTGCTTCATTTTTGTTTTATTTCGAAAGTGCACCACGAAGCAGGAGTCTACTTATAAAACACGAAGGAAAGAGTTGTCGCTACAGTGTATACAAGGTTCGGCCGTGCATAGGTATTCTTTATTCCCGTGTCCTCGGGCGAAGAAGCCGTTTACGACCGCCAGAGTCGGCTTCATACGGGACATTAAGCGGATGATGCCCGGAGGCTGCCTCCCGGGTTTGTTCATATTTTCGTGGTTGTCGTTTATTTGTTTCCCACGTCTTTCTTTTTATTTTCCCGTTCCCTCGGAGCTTGGGGAATGCTTTCCGCTCCGACAGCGTAGGACGTAAAGTTCTTTACGGCCTTTCGCAAAAGGGCAGTTTTGTAGTTGCGAATGCCACGTCTCCTTCCAGCTCCTGCTGCAGGTTATCGGGCCCTGCAGTTTCTGGAGGATAGCAAAAAAAAAAAAAAAAAGCACCGACGACAACGTTAAAATTGGAGAAGCTGAGTGGTAGGGAAACACGCGGAAGGGGTATAGGTGTCGTGGAAGGAGCCACATTATTTGGAGCCAGCTTTCTGTAACGAGGAAATTGTCACTGGGATGACAGAATGTGCGGCCCGTAAAAGTTCAGAAGGGCTATGAAGGGCGGCTAGGCCGCTTGCAGAAAAGTGGCCCGAAAACGAGCTAGCAGTTTGGGAAGAAAATTTAACAGCTGTGTGTATTAAAAAGTGGGGAAGGGGGAAATAGAAATAAATTGTATATATACACTATACATACTTGCACGCAGAGAGAGAGAGAGAGAGAGAGAGAGAGAGAGAGAGAAGGGGGGGTCACTATAACGACAAATCTTTCAAGTGGAGAAAAACAAAGGTTGGGGTCCTAAGCTCTCTCGTATGACGTGAAAATCGTTGATATCGCCGGATTTAGTGTCGCTGAGATTAAAGCCGTTGAATGTATCATGTCGCGACAACGCTAGTCAACAGGCCGGCCGTATTTCGACCTACTAGCTAAACTCCTCGGCGTTGGAACTGCCGCGCGAGGCCACATTTCGGCGGCCCACTGGGCGATGTGGACGCGGATGATGATGAACACGGTTCCTCGGGTACTCTCGCTACGTTCCTGTAACGCATCTGCAAACTACGCTCATTGGGCAAACTTGCGCGAGGTTATGAATCGCTATGTACTGAATCGCCCGCGAGGCAGCATGGACACAGCGCCATGTTGAGAATCGCCCGCCAGGCAGAATTTTACCGACAACTTCCGGCCACGCTGTTTCTCCCCGCGTATCTGAGTCATAGAGTTTCATACTAATATACACTAGAGGGGATTCTGGCGCTATTGTCTAGGGGAGCCGCGCTTCAACGAGCGTTCCGTCATGTACCGGCCACGCACGTTCCACTTGTCCTTGGAATGGCTCCTGAACAGGCTGAAAAGTTGCCTCTGGCTGCGAAAAAGCGACAATATTACTCTAAAAGGTTATTGAAATTTGTTTCGTTATTACAAAATTGAACTTCCAGAAATATTTACTTGTCAGAAATTATTTAGAAGCTTCATGCACGATGCAGAAGAAAAAAAATGTTGCCTTTCTGGCTTCGAGACAAAAAAGAAGCCATATGGCTAGCTAAGCCAAGTAGGCGAGGAACGTCGCTAGCTGCAATGGCGCCACCCACGGCGGCTTGCGATTGCAGCGCCAGATTTCCCTCTAGTATATATTAGTATGAAACTCTATGATCTGAGGGCGCCGCATTTTGCGCCAGCTAAGCCACGTCACACGTGGGTGGTGCTCATGCAATAAATGTTGCAACCTAATGACCGCCCGTTAGCAATTTCGGTGTATGATGACCCTTAGTGGTGTCGCAGGCTTTCAAAGGTTACGCTAATTTTATAGTGCGTGTGTGAGCAGTGACATCAGCATTCTTAACCAGTCACTGATAGTGATCTGTAAAGTGGAGAACTCGGCGGAAAAAGATTTCAAAACGTTAGTCTTTCCCACTGCGACATTTCTGTCGTATAGCGTGGTAGTAAGGTAATACACAAAGTTTGTCGGCGGGCTGACACGCCGAGGGCAGGCAGCAGGCAGTTCTTTCTGACTTTTGTGATTGCACTATCATATTGGTATTGGGCAAGAATAAACAAGGAGCGTCTTGAAGGGCTGTGAGGACATACCTAAACGTTGTCATCCCCACATTCTTTTCGCTTGGTCCAACACCACGCTATCATAAGTATGTTCTGATAATGAGTATGGATTGTATTTATTTTTCATTTGGGTAGTACAGTGCAGAAATGACGGCGAGGCGAAGCAAAAGGAGGTATACCCTCCTGACTAGGCTTCAGCCCGCTTGAGCAGGAACAGAAGTAGTTGTAGTGCGCAAACAACATACAATATACAAATTGTCTGCAGACATACGAAGACATAAGAAAAAAAAAACACATTTCGCCTCAGCACCCGTAGGATAACGTAATATGTAGCAATCACTTCATAATAATAATTATTAACAGCACACATCAGCTCAGGTAGCATAAACAAATACAAGGAATCACGAGAACAAAGATAGCACTTAAAAAGTACTAGAACGTACAAAGTTGCATTATTGTAATGATAACTCATCCGCAGAGCGCAACAGGACTCGAGCAGTATGTTTGAACTTGCGAACATTTCTGCCACTCGTGGCAATTGAAATTACATCAGGGTAGTCATTACAGAGTTTCATTATCAAATAATCCGTCATCTGCATGCCGTAATTTGTACGTCATTTGTACCTGTCTACACGCTAACGTATTTGCATGACATCCTGCTTGTGCCTTTCTTAAAAGTATAGGTACAAGTGTAATAACGCTACTAGAGCTGTGCACGGGCCAGAAATTTGGGCCCTGGTCCTGTCCGGGCCCGCTGCTTATCGCAGTAGGGCCGGCCCGACCCTACTGCGATAATTATAATTATGCATAATTATCCTTGTATAATATAAGCGTAAATATATTGGTTCGGGTTCGACCCGGGCCTGGGTGAAAAGTCAGTCGTGCGGCCCGCGAGCCCGTGCACACCTCTAAACGCTACCTGTTTACCATGAGCATTTTGCGCCGGCCATAACCGCGCGACTGGCAAATGGAATCTCGCCTGCTGGGTGAGGCAGAGGAATTCGGGCCAAGGACATGGCACCAAGAGGTCGCTGATGTCTTGGTTGACGTACCTTTGCGGCTCTGTGGTTTCTTCGTTTAAATACATATTGTAAAAACTTCGTGTGCACTCCAAAGTCGCTTTCTTCGTCCGTCACGAATCCCTTCCCTTTACAGCAAATTGTTGCGTCCGTGGGAGTGCTGTTTATAAAAACCTCTTCCGTTCCGCGTTGTAGGGAAAATTATATGCGGCTCTAAAAAGAAGTTTCACTACAGAAAACACAACGGAATATTGCTTTCTATCGCGTCCGAATTCTAAACTTTTCCAACGCTAATAGCACGTCCTGACGATGATTGCTGTTGGCTTCCCCTTTGTAACGGGGTGATGACGTGTCATCTTACCAAAAGAAAAGTAATTTACATATGTTTTATACTCTTCGTTTAATACTATCGCTTAGGGCGCGCACAAAAAAACGTATTACGCACAAAATACTTTTTTTCCTGTCACAGGTGGTAACTGTTCTAGGCAATATTCCCCTCTCTGCTTTTCGTCCACCAGCATTCTAATCTTCTTTTCGTCCCCTCGACAGCCTTGAAGTTAACTTCCTCTGTGCTACCCTTAAATCCCGGGGCTTCTGGAAGCCGAATATTTCCCTCATGTAGATTTGGATGGATACCCTCGCAATCTAAAACTATGTGCCGCATAGTTTCTGTTTCTTTTCCGCAGACCACGCATACCCCACCATTTTTGTGAATACTTCCCCACAAAGCTCTTAGTTCGCAAGCAATCCGCTCAAGCCTCAAAAAGCAAAGCACTGCCCTGGGAAGTATCGTAGAAATTTTCCTTTCTGATGTTCAATTTGTCAGCCGTGTACATCTCTAACGAAGTTTTAGCTTCCATTTTTTCTCTTCATTTATTCGTTTCAATCTGCCTTGCCTCTTTTTTGGTTACCTTTGCTGTTTTGGATTCTCCACTGTTCTTTCCGTATTTCATCGTTAGCCTTCTAGTCTTCCTTAACCACTGCGTGTCCACGCTTTTCAAGTATAGGTTCCTAAAAACATTAGCTGCCCACCTTCGTTGATCCATCGCTTTTAACCTCAACTGCCGGCATGTAGGGTAGGCTTCCCCACATGATAGGTCGTTGTGCGGCCGTGCACGCTCTACAGGGGTAAGGGGATGTTACCGCGTACGTTTCGGGGGTAAATACGCCGGCGCTGCCATTTTGGTGTGTTGATTCGTATAGTGAGTGTGGATTGAAATTTCCATGCAGAATTAACATACATATTTCGACGTGTTTATGTTCATCGTTGTTTAATCTGTCTAGAAGCCCGACACTTACGTGTGTTTCGTGACGACGTTGTTTATGCGTGGCTCATAGTTTTCCTTAGCCGTTGGCCTTCATGGTGATTTTGAAACCGAAAACTCGACTTTCGCTTTTTTCAGCTGCATTTTTAATGGAGTGTGAGAGAGCACACTTTCCCGTCTCTTCCATAGAGCGCATCCTACGGAGGCGCGCACCCACAGCGTTTTTACACAGATCGCTTTTTTTTTCGCTTTTACATTCAGTTTTTTGTTACTTTCCAGAAATAAAAGGAAACGCAATGCAAATAATAGTTTAGGTATGTTTGAAGAAGACAGTTCCTGAAGTAGGATGCGTTCTTTGGGCAACTGCCTTTATCCATCGCAATTTTGGTTCCTTTGACTAGTTCGCGCTTTCTTCCGTTGCTTTAATTCGCAACCGTTGATTCACTCATTGATAGGAGCGCGCGCTCCAAAGGAACTCGATATTTATTACCCGCCGAATTATTTCGCCTCATCTTTTCTTCCGACCTACATCGACCGAATTCGTTCTCCTTCGCAATATCGACTGGTAGCAGCGAGGCGAGCTAACACGAACCCACAAACCTGCACCGAGATTCTACGTCGGGGAACATTTGTACGAGCCATCACACAAAAGCCCATCTCTTTTTTTCGTGCTTATCTGTTTTCCTGTAGGGAATATTTGTCTCGACTTGTGTCCGTGGCTCAGACCACCGTTGCCGCGGGCTTCCGTGCCTTATCACACCTGTCCTCGATGCCTATACAAAAAGCCCGGCGCCACTCGTCAGCGGCTATTTCTTTTCGCGCGATATCCTTCTCCATCTGTCTTTGGTTTCTACATGTTCCAGGCTTACTGCTGCGTTCGTCTGTTTTTATTCTCGCTTTGTGTTTTCTCCTTTTTGCTCGCCCCCCTTCTTTTCGTTCTTGTGCTCATCCTGGGTCTCCTTTCGCCCGCAGCCAGGGCGGATTCTCATTGTGGGCCCGGAGAGGGGACCCACGAGGCGATGATAAACATTTTCTCGCTCTCGGCGATGGGGCGGCTCGTCTTTGGGAAACGCTGAATCGCTGGCGAATGCTCCGTGGATTGGAGGAGCGCTGCGGGCATTTCTGTGCTTGTGATGGTTTGTCGCGTGGCGTAGAAGTAAGGGCACTTGTTATATCGAGGTGGCCGCCTGCGCACCTGGTGGCCCACGGCTAATAATGTGCGTGTGCGTGTGTGTGTGTGCGTGTGCGTGCGTGCGTGCGCGTCTGTGTGCGTGTGCGTGTGTGTGTGCGTGTATGTGTGTGTGCGTGTGTGTGTTTGTGTGCGTGTGTGTGTTTGTGTGCGTGTGTGCGTGTGTGCGCGTGTGCGCGCGCGCGTGTGTGTGTGTGTGTGTGTGTGTGTGTGTGCGTGTGTGTGTGTGTGTGCAGTTTTGCGTGCGTACTGACGGATATGCTTCCCGTCTTTATGTTCTTTTGGTCTCTAGGCCTTCTTTCCGTCCTTTTCATGTGTGGTGTGAGGCACCTTGTGTCGCACATAATTGCTTACGGAACAGTGTGCTTTAGCGTCCAAGAAAATTATGTAAATAATGTTACACTTGGGACCGGATTCTTCTGGTATAGCTGCCTACCGTTTTTTTTATAAATGTTCTTTATGATTTCGCAAATATTTTTTTTCTTCAGCAACGAGCAGGTGGCTAACGCAATTTTGCGGTGTTATCTTAAGTAGGAGGTAGAACATTCTCGTTTGTTCACGCATTGACTGAGAACGCAAAAAAGTTATCATTGTTTACTTCTTATTCAAGCATTTATTTAAAAAAAAGGTGCATTGCTGTCTTAAATTATTGTTCAATTCGGTAGCAGTTACGCTACTTCAGGGATGTTCCTTCCGTAGGGCAAATCACTTTTCACGCTGACGTAAGCATTTCGGCTGCGAATCCCCCTCTAGGCGGCGATAACGTCAAACCTGTTGCGAGATGTAGAGATGATCTGTAGTGTGCGAAATTGTGGTCAGCTATGTCCCGCTATCTCTCGACTGTTTCGGACGCGGTCGAGGAGCAGCATCGTTGCCCAAGGAGCGCCCGAAACGTCTCCTCTGGAACAAAAGAATATGGGGAAAGGGGGGGGGGGGCATCTTTTATCTCCGAGGGTTATGTCTAGAGGCAGGCTGCCACAGCTAGGATGACAAGGCAGCAGGGCGTTGTTGAATAATAAAGCATAAAGTTGGTGAGTGGAAACAGAGAACAATCGGGAAGGCACCAAGAAATAGGGAAAAGTTTCGGTGAACCCTGTTCTTTACTGCTTAACTTTTTTTCTTCATTTTTCTTAAGAGATAATAGAGGTTGAGCAGCTGGAGCGGGACCTCTGTTGCTGTCTCTGTGGCGTGTTTCTGTATTGCCTTGAAAACCTCCTCCTTCTTCTTCTTCTTTTTTTTTTTTTAAATTTGGGGTCACGATGGGACAGGGTGGTTGGGCGGAGATATATGATGATATAGGACGGGTATTGAACCCCGTATTGTTGTCGCTTCTACGTTGGAAAAAGGAAAAGGGAACGAAATGGCCTTTTCGTTTTATTTGAGGTATTTTTCTTTCCACATGTGAACGTCAGCAACGCGTTGAAAGAAAGCTGGGAAATATGATGCACCGCCTCGGGTTCTCAACAACGCTCGAGGGTTTCTCTGGTTGCGATGGCGTTTTGGATACGTATTTCGTTTTCGGCTGGGATAAATAGAAATTTTTCCGATTTCTCTAGTGTTGGGTTGCGCGCTGCGGTATAGGTGATATTTGTTGCGCAGGCCTTTGCAGATGTGGGTTATTTTGAAAGTTAGGAGTGCTAGGACAGCGGAAACGTTAGGGGGTGCCTTCCAACTGCGCCGCTCGTTTTCTTGGCATGCAGAGAAAAATGCTCACAGGTTTATCACTTCCGCTGATAAGGCAAAAGGACTGGAACATTTGTTTTCCTTTTGCATCACAAAGCTTTACAAGAAGCGGAGGAGGTTTGTGTGCCGCGTTTTGTCCCACGGAAGTTAGTACGGATGCACGTAATCTTCGGAGGAGTTGAACAGATGTTCATTCGAAGCAACCCCCCCAGGCCCCCCCCCCCCCCCCCTTTTTGCGTTAAAGGGCTGGTGAAGTGGTTTTGAAAGTGGGTAAATGTTTGTTTTTTACAATTAGTATGTTGGATAGTTTATGACTGTAAAAAAATTTTCGTCATATCTCGCTTGGGGACGGAGATATTCGTCGATAAAGTTGACCCGACGCCCCGCCCACCGCTCGCGGCTGTGCCGCCGGAAGAGCGGGAAACCGAGAGGCAGCGACCGGAAGTAGCGTCATATTCGGAAAACGGCCAGCGGCGTGCGCCGCTGCTTCGCTGTGTCCCAGTTTTCTCAGCGAAGTTCCGAATTGAGCAGACGTGCAATGTGCCCTTTATTAATCTCAATTGTGTAGAGTTGCTACCGCGTCGATTTTCAACCGTAATGCTACTGTGTGCTTCCCTAAAGCGACTCCTAGATATCAGAGATTTCCTACCCGAGCGCCCGTGGCTACTACATTGCCTTCACGAGTAGTCGCAGGGCCGGCCGTGTCGTCGGGTGCTCTGTGCTTCATACGCGAAGAGACTGGCTCGAACAAATATGCAGGTACCCCTAGTTCCCGACCCATTATTATAAGGGGATTAAAAAATTCGTAGGACCGCAGCGCTCAGGGCTTCGCGAACTTCTTGCTCGTTTTGCCGATCGACGTTGTTGGCTGTGACGGAAACTGAGCTGAGTAGCTAGATTTTAAGAAGAAATCAAGCAAGCTGAAAGCATGAAGCGTTTTCTGCGCGCGGAAGCGCCCCGCACACTCTCCGGTCGTGCATTCCCGTACGGCGTACGGCCTTGAGAACCAACGAACGTACATGGACTTGCTATATGCTTTTAAAATTTCATCACTGAATAATCATCCTTTTTATCCTGTCTTTAACAATACATCAACATCTCTGCTCTTTGCAAATTGCCCATCCGTTCCTCTGCCCTTTTCACTTAGAGTGAGAGAGCGAGCCTCGGATCTAAGTGCTTCGTTTTTAGATGTGTACAGGTCATCCTTTTCTAACAGTTTACCGCCTTGGCAAGTTCGCCCGGTGTCGTGCGACCTTTCTTTTATGAGACTTGACAAAAATCGTGTACCACGAGCTGCAATACTGCAGCACTTTCTGTCTTTGCAGTTTAAATACACATGTGCAGAATTTTATAGTGACGCTTCTAAATATTCCAGTATGGTGTCGTGCGCTGCTCATGGTCCTAATTTCAATGCAGCCAGAACCATGAGCGTGCACACATCAATTTTTTCAGCAGAAGCGTATGGGATTTTACTGATTGTACGACACATTCTTGAAACTCAAATTCCCAATTCCATCATCTATACAGATTCTTTGAGTGTTGTTCGCGCACTGTCATCGCACAAGCCCCCCAAAAACCACATAGTTAATCTTGTATTCAGCACTACCATGTCCGTGTATGCACAAAAGCATGAGCTGGTCCTCTGCTGGGTCCCAGGACATGCAGGGATCGCTGGGAACGAGTTGGCAGACGAGAGGGCCGGTGCTGCTGCACTCAGGAACACTGTGGACATTACAACGGTACCCTACACAGACCTCAAGCCACACATAAGACAACACCTGCGCAGAACATGGCAAACACACTGGGACGAACAGACAGACAACAAACTACATGTAATAAAGCCACACTTGGGATGGTATACAGCTGACTCACGCAACAGACACACGGAAGTCGCCTTGGGTAGGCTGCGGATAGGGCACACCCATGCGACGCACTCGTATCTGCTTACGGGATCTTCTAGACCCCAGTGCAGCAGGTGCGGAGAGGCCCTATCCGTAGTGCACATACTAATCACATGCAAGGCACTTCACACAACACGACACAAACACTTCAGAGAACTCTACAGACAACATATTCCCCTACATCCATCGTTTTTCCTAGGTGATGATGCCATTGTTTCCGTGAAACGTGTGTTTGAGTATTTGTCCGACGTCAAGTTTTTAAACCTCATTTCCTATCACGCATCATGAAATCTGGCCCTATACACCAGCCATGCTCATTGTCGTGTTGTGATTTTACTTTTGTTTTTGCTGATTTTACTTAGTGTTTAAGGTTCTACCCCTATCATCGACTATTGTTTTGGCGCTCTTTGCCCCAGTTGGCCTTGCGCCATAAACATCCAACGATCATCATCATCGTACGGCGCACGAAACGGCTCGCACGCACCACGCATGCCGCGGCAGCGACCGCTCTTCGCTGCCGGCCAGAATCAAGGCTGTCGCCAAAAGCAAGTGAACGTGCGAGAGAGTGGATGAATAGTGTGGTGAAAAATTGTGCTAGGGATTGTCATCCAAGGTGATTTTGAAAGAGGTGATCGAATTTGTATCGCGATGCGGAGCGCCGACCGGTCGCGCAGCGCGTCGTCGGCAGCAACCTGCCCGAGAACGAGATGCGGCGAGAGGCCGACGGATGGCGTTACGGCGTTACCTGTGCGCAAGAATGAACATAGCACCGATGGCTAGAATGACTATCAACGTGAAAATAAGGTTCGCACGCGAGAAATGGGATGATAGTGCGGTGAAAAACTGTTTTAAGGATAGTCATTCGCGATTGTAGAGGTAGCAGTGACCAAATATCGGTCTCGGTGCTAAGCATAAAGTTCCCAACCTCCGAGGCGATCCGTGCAACCGAAGCTGGCTGGAGCTGTTCGGGAAGGTGTTTTTCTAAAGTTCGTCGGCGACAAGTGTGCTGCGTTTTGGTTCCGCTACCTTTCGGGTGACCACAACAGTTCGGTTCTCCTATTCTAAAACTGCGTTTGTGCAGCACTGAGACGTTCCGCTGACCGGCCGCGCAGCGACCCGGCACCAGCACCTCCGCGCGACGCAGCGACCGGCCGCTCGCTAGCTGCTGCTTGTACGCATCGCAGGCCGCTGCACACAGCTTGTTGTACCGCCTGCCCGAATGCAAAAACAAAGTCGCACATGCGAAGAAGGGGATGATGGTGTGTCGAAAAAATGTGCCAGGAGTTGTGACTAGCGCTGGTGGTAAAAGCGGCGAACCAATATCTGCACAACTTCCCTGCACCCGAGAAGCATAAGTCGGCCATGAGTCGTCGGGGGAGAACCTCTTTCTCAAGCTCGCCGCGAGCGAACTTGTTGCGCTTATACTTCCCTCAGGCTATCATATTCTAAGGAAAGATTGTGTGAACCCTCCATTCACCAGAGGTCCTTCTGGCCCGTATCTGAACGGGAACAGAATGAGATCGATGAGATCTTCAGGCCGAGCGGTCACGGCAGCGCCGGCACTTCCGAATGTGACGTCATCTGCAGCCGGCCAGTCCTGAAAGGCAGCCAGCGCTCTGCCCGCGCCGCCGGGCAGGCGTCGTTTATTTTGACGAAAAAAGATGGTTTGGGTGTATTTACACATAAAATAAACATGTTTTTCGAATTCAGCGTCAAGACAACTATAAAGTAATGCCCCCAACAAAATTTTTTTGAAAAGCTCTTCACCAGCCCTTTAAGAAAAGCAACGAGTAGTCAACTGGGGCATACCCCCGTGAAGGTTTTCAGGTCCCGTAACAGGAATCCCGTGTTTGAACGCGGTCCTTGATTAGTAATACTCTTCTTTCCACCCCTCTCCCCACCGTGCACGGCACACGTCATATTTGCTACAATAAGATATTCAATGAATGAATGAATGAATGAATGATCATCATATGCAGTGTAGTCCTCACACCGTCAGAGCGAACCTATCCTATTTGGTGTAGAGTCTGCGAGGCGGCGCTCCGATTTTAATTAATCTAAATGCTCCCTAAAGTCAGAATGCCTGTCTAAAGAACGGCTGCGATTTGCGAGTTAAGAGGGGGTTGTACTGAGTCTCTGTTTACTCCGGACGAGTGGAAGCGACGCTTCAACGAGACAGCGAAGGGAGGGTTGAATTTTGTCCCCGGGAAAGGTGTGAAGGGGGTTGGTCGGGCGGCGATGCAGAATAGACTTGCGTGTAAGGGAGCTTCGGCGGTGATGTATGCGCGTGCACCTCTCCAGACTCTGAGATTGAGTTATGCAAACAATGCGGACGGGGTACCACGCGGGACCTCTGTAATCCGACGAATTCCTCGCTGCCTTGTGCCGCAACTCATTCTTATTTTGCTCTCTTTTGCATTTGTTCCTTTTTTCCAACCGTCTTGTGGAACTAGTGCAACTGAGACGTAAGTTTGATGACAATACCGTGGTAGTGCTTTGAAGAACATTCTTCGAGTTCTTCCGTCTGACTTGGAGGGAATTGTCGGAAGCTGGAGCACGGAACTTGAATGTGACTTATTAAAGTGAGCACCGGAAAGTTAAGAAAAAAAAAAAAAAGAGAACGAGAGCGAAGTGGGCTCCTTGCGCAGTGCACTGACTTGAGTTTCGATTCCATTTAAGTGTTGGCTTGTTTGAAAGCAAGTTGCGTTGGAAGATACGCGGATTTCCGGTCAGGAGATATACGCATACTTATATTTAACAAGGAGTTTATCCAGAAAAGTAAAACTTGTCAAAATGATTTTTTTTTTCACCAAGTGTAGGCGATATACCGCCTAGGAATCCCCCTGATGTCAATGGCAAAATGGCGGTAAGAAATGGTAATTGTGCGGTGCTATGACAAGAGAGTCGGGGAAGTGTATACTTGGTGTCACAAACCACATGCAGAGATGGAATGTTTCTCGTGAGGCTTCGTTTCGCGCAAAATTACTGAATGATGTTAGCATTGTTAGACTGGCAAGTTGCGTAGAGTGGCGCAAATAACTACGTGTTTACAGTGCTATTATAGCGTCATTTTTTTTGGGAAGCACAGACGATTGAAGAGGAATTTTGGCGATTCAGCCCGTCTAACCACTGCCTCCTGCATGCCTCGCAAACAAAAGCAAAACGGTCTATTGCCAGTTTGACAAAGATGCGTGCTGGGTTCATCCTCCGTAGCGAATGCATCCTGCCATCTCTCTTGTGGGAATCTCCGCGGCTATCACTGCACGTTGAAGTGGCCTCCAGGGCACACCTTGCCGAACTTTTTGTTGGTGAGGTAGATGGTGTAGAGGAGGAGGAGTGGCGTCCTTCTCTTGCCGTGCGGCGCTGGAGCCGCGTGGTCGCACGCTGATAAAAGGGGGGGCTCCGACCGCGTTGTTATTGCGCCCTCCTGGCCGTTTGGAGAGGTCGCCACCACCTAGGCCAAAAGGGGAATATGTCACGTACTTGTAGGCAAGTGGTTAGACGGCGCCGACGGGAAAAGTTTCCGTTGAAAGGTGTACCTCGGGAACTGGCGAATCTGAATTTTTTATTTCGCTGCAAATGTAAACGGAGGTTCGAGCGAGAATGAGCCAAGGGCCTTGTCCCTTGGCGGTGATGTGTGGAAGAGACCTCGGGAAGGGGGCCTAACAGCTTTCCGCGCGTTTTGGGGTGAGGCGCCTTGGTGTAGGAGCCGTTCCCAGTCGGCACCGGCGTTCCGGCAGGGGCCTTAAAGGCGAGACCCACGGCCGTACATCAGTGGCTGACCGGAGCGGATTTTAGGGGGCTCCGAGTGAGCGTTGGGTTCGTCTTCCTATCTCGCTGAATCAGCCTATGCGGCGTTCTGGCACTCTGCGCGGACCTGCGATTTACGTCACTCCAACCTCCTTTCTGCTTTCTTTCTCTTTAGGTTTGCGATAATGTTCGCGTAAGATATGTGTTCCGGGGGTAGCAATGCGTTGTTCTATTTTATGCACTCTTTTCGCTCTATTTCTGGTCTTGCAACACTTGGAAACGAAGGCACATGGTGTCCACCCGCTGTGGTGACGCAGCATTGCAGGGTCTCTGCTTTTGTGTTCAGGCTTGCGTGTCTGTACGCCGTATCCACCTGGTTTCGGGATAACTGTTTAATGAGGGACAGAGTGCAAAAATTCACGCCACGTTTGTTAGGTTTCTGTGCGCGGTAGAGAACTGCGGCTCGTCGAAATTAATTTGCAGGCATCCAGTACGCAACACCATGAAGAAGTTAAAAAACGACAAATCAGCTTCTACATTTCGAAGCCTCATGGATGCAGTATACTACGCAGATGTTCGAATTCACCCTCGGTGCTCCTTTGTACGAGACGAATAAAAAAATCTGTAGACCGAGCGGGTGCAGATTTATTTAATCCGGCGCATGCGCGCGCACTCTTTCTTTTTGTCTCCACATTTTCAAAGATCCGCTCCGTTTCCATTAGTACCTGAAGGCGCAACATTAAAAAGGAAGAGGCCGTGCTCCGTGCGGACTTAAAAGCTACCTCCATCTCCCTATACAGTGTCCCACGCATATCCGTTTCGTTTCACAAATTGGTCGCCCACCGAGTTCGAAAACCCGCGCCGGGGACGACCGTTCGTGCCATTGAAGCCTTCAGTGGCGCCTGGTAGCACTGGCTGAATACTTTTAAACGCCAGTAAAGCCAGGACAGCTCTCTGTGTGCGCGTACCTGGAGGGATACTTCTCGATGCAAATGAACGCTGTGCACAGGCCCGTCTATACCAGAGGCGTGGGGAATTACTCGGGCTTCGTCGGGACACAATCCGAGTTGGAATAGATTAAAATTTCTACTATTCGTCTGCGCACTCCCAGATTCAATTTTCTATCTTCGTGCTTCGTTACCACGGAGTGTCGTCGTAAAAAAAAAAAAAAAAAAAAGAAAAGGAACGGGGCTGGTCTAGCGCATAGATGTAGATCTCGGGAACAGTGCTGCAAGTGGAGGAGCGCTGCATTAAGGGCACGGTTGTAACGAGAGGAGAAATAAACCTTTTTGCGCAGTCTAGAAACGTGTAAGCAGAACCCTGTAGCTAAGAGGAGCAAGCGAAAAATCGAGGATTGGAATAAAAAAATGGAATACTTCTGGGAAGAAATCTCAGAGACGAGAGCTCTCGTATGTTCTCGCTTGATCACGTTCTGCGCTCAAACCTGCGACATCGGGTGGAACTGCGCGCGGCAAAGTGATTTGATGAGGAAGAATAAGCCGTCGCTAGGGAACGGGAGGGAAGGACTAGGGACAGCGGGAGAAGGGAACGGGATTAATGTTAACCTACGGCGAGGCGCTGTGCTGGGAATCGTGAAAGAGCACGGCTCGGGAACGCGACCTCTTTCGAATCGGAGAGCGTGCTATACTTAACACGCGCCGTATTCAATCAGGCACGGACGATCGAACGGCGCGTGTAAGCCCCCCTCCCCTTTTCTCCTTATTCCAGTTTTCTGAGTAAGATTTCGCCTTGAGTGCATTGGTGCGGCGGCATCGCCGAAGCCTTTTTTCGGTGTAATGGCCAATTTGCCAGGCGCTGTCGCCTGAGCTTTTACGCCCACATTTTCGTTGGCGTGGTGCGAGTTCCTTATCGCGCGAGTGCATGAAAAGGGTTATCGAGCGTGTTGGTTCGGTTGCTTTTCATGCGGATTTGCTTCGTGGAGGCGCCTACCTGTACTTTGCGGAGACTGTCGGGGCGTTGAAAAATTGCCGCTGGAGTGGTTTCGATCCAGGAGAGCGCGCCGGATGTGGAGCTCGCCCGAATAAATTCCAGGGAAGGCGAGCAGTAATAGGCGACGGGGAAAAAAAGGGAATTTGAATATCGCGATGCGAGAACTATCTGAAATATCACGACAGTGTACGCGAGGTGCGTATCCGTGACAGGATGCGTTTAAGTCTCCGCATTGTTCACTTCCCCGTAGACAACACAGTGTCAACCTTGTATGAAGAGTTACAGGGACACTAAGAAGTAAAAACAAGCTGGCATGTATCTATAGATTACGGTGTCGGGAATCTAGGCACACAATTCTCGCGACTAGCAGTTGTTTAAGATGACAGAAAACGCCAGAAACGTGAAAACAGGCGACGACGCCCCGTACGCTTTTGGGTACTATGGTTTGTGACGTCACAAAAATCGTGAACGGCGAGAGCTGATTGAAGGAACATCTGTAAGTGTTTTCCTCAAATAAACAGTACCTAAGTGGCTGAGCGCGGGAAATAAATGTAAATCGAAACTTTGCGTGAGCTCACCTTATTTAAAGAAACACTGACTACATCTTTTACGCATTGCGAGACAGGCTGCTTTGCTCACACTTCCCGTCGGTCATCATGCTTTCATTTCCGTTTTGGAAAAGTATTAGTGCGCAATCGACGAATTCAATAACCTAACACGGTGAACGCCCGAGCGGCAGCGAGCAATAACCCCGGCAGCAAGTTTCAAAAGGTACAGGATGCACTGCAGGTGGTTAAGCGACCTGCCTGAGCTTTTGATCCGTTCTTGCGCGTGGATGTTGGTATCGGTAAAGCGTGCCCGTTCCCGGTTCGACCCTTGTCGCCCGTGAAATGTCAGAGTACTTACTTCAGGTGGTTAGCCGACCGATTCCCAACTTGTGCTGTTCTGTTCGCCGCGAACCGCTCTTGATAAAACAATCCGTGAATCGTGCGTCGCCTAGTTCCACCCTTGTTACGTTTGGGCCCTGCGGACCTCGGCCACAAAGACTACTCGAGACGGGTGCCGGAAAGCGAGTGTATATTGCACGCTATAGGTTGGCGTGACAGAAGAGAATATGAAACGGATGTGATCGCCAGACGACGTGAGATAAAGGCGCCCGCCTGAGCGACGCCTAGCCCAGCGTTTATACCTTGGCCTCGCCGGGCAGTCGCGTTTGACCGATATTTGAAACGGAACTTGTCGCTTCCGAAGGGGTTTCGCTCGCGGCCGCTTCGATAGGGTTGGGTGTCCGCTATAGGCGGACACACCGGGCGCTCGGACGTTTGAAAGAATTGCTAATTCTGTCGGGTCTAAGTCCAAGCCAGCCTCCTGGGCCGCAGAAACGTTATCGGCGGTCGGCCATAACTTGGAGACGTAAAAGCTACCCTTGCCAGCGTGAGGGGGCCTAGCGCCAATCGTTTATACTTTAGACCACACCGGTGCCTCGCTCCTACTTTGTGACGCAATGTCTACGTCACGAAAAAATGAAAGGGAAACGGGAGAGAGAAAGTCCAGCTTTACTTATTTCTCAGCAAATAACGCATCCCTACTCGTCGAACAAAAGCTGACAGTGCTACGAAACATGGGATCTTTCAGTTAAAAGCGAAATTCAATCAGTCTTTATGTTCCTTTAGGCTGGAGTGCAAATATTGACTATTCCTGCATTGGCGCGCGTTGTCTTCTACACTCTACGGTATGGGGTGGTTTCTCTCACCGCTGTACATCTCTTTCCCCTTCGGCGTATGTGGGTGTAGGCGGCGATTGCGCTGAGCTAACACGTTTTATTACGACTTTACACGTTAATAGGCCACTCAGAAAGCACATTATTGGGCCAAGGCAGTGTTCTAAAAAGAATGTGAACAAAAAAGAACAATTCCTTCATCGACAGGATTTGATGGGCCTTTTTGACGGAGCGATAATAACTGTCACGCGCCGCCGTGGCTCAGTGGCTTAAGCGTTGCGCTGCTGAGCACGAGGGAGCGGGTTCGATTCCCGGCCGCGGCGGCCGCTTTTCTGATGGAGGCGAAAAGCAAAAACGCCCGTGTGTACGAGATTTCGGCGCACGTTAAATATCCCCAGGTGGTCAAAATTATTCCGGAGCCCTCCTCTACGGCGCGCCTCATCGCCTGCGTTGTGTCGGCGCGTTAAACCCTACAATCATCTTCATCATCACCATCATCATAGCTATCGGAATGGATTACGTTTGCCAGTGTTCATTTCTTTTTCGCCGGTCGGTGTTGAACTAACTACTCTGGGAACTGTCGAGTTTTCAATACTGAGGACGCATTCAGATTTTTTAAATTTGTCTCAACAGGCCTTTCGGTATCGCAGTGCTTGTATGATTCTGTTGCATGGGCAGCATCACAACTCTATCCAAATGTTTTACGGCAATGAAGCATGACACTTTCGATTGAGTTTTGCATAATAAACCATTGACTGCATAATTGGGAGTTCACGTATCGTATGGCAAGGTTTGTAAGGCATATTTGGTCATTTTTTATACAAAAAAGCGTGGAGAAAGTCTTAGTTTTTCTGTGACAAACTCACGCCGACGGCAGGGAAATTCCAGAAATTGTCCTGCTTTCTTGTAAGGGCACGCCGTGATTTTTTTCGATTTATTTGCAGAGCTGTAAACGTAAAATGTTTCTTGTCGAACATTTGTTTGCACTTGTCAGCTCGAGTGGCCTTTGGTGGGCAAGCATTTCATATTGACACGAACCATGAGTTGGGTTTGCTTGTTTATGTTTTGTTTTTGCCAGTCTTTGTCATCTGTGGGCCAATTGAAGCGGTTGTTTCATTTATTTTTTATGCCGCACGGGTTATCTCGTTTGAAAGGTGGAGTGTTTCGCCTTAACGTCACTAGCCTAGAATAATATTCTTTGATCTACAGTCTTCTGGATGTAATTCGACGGTTCGAGAAACACTCGCACCGAAAGATAAATACCCACAGAGCTGACGCCGTGGTATTCGATTAACCGGCACTCGCCTGCGCTCGTCACTTTGTTGACTGATGCTTCGCCGCCTGTGTATTTTTTGAGTTGTTAGGGGAGCACAAATTCGCCCCAATAAACTTGTTTTCCCTTCAACACAACTGCGCCGTCTTTGGCTTCGTGACAATATTGTCTGCACGTCCAACGAGTCCCGAAAAACTACACCTCTTTGAAATGTTCAGATTTCATTAACTACTGGTATAGGTAGTTATCACAATTTATTGAAAAAATTACATTTTTTTAGTATGTATAAAAAACAACAACTAAGGTGCTGCTTGAAGCACTTCCAAGAATCGACGCACCTTCGTCCTCTTTATTTTTTTTCTTCTCATTCTATTTCTTGTCAAAAAGAAACGGGAGACATCGCTACTAACGTCCAGGACAATTTGCATCGCACAGCGCTGATCCTCAGTTTCTTTCGAACCTCTGTGTTCTACAGTCGCTCCTTTCGTTGCCGAGCTCCTTTTAATCTCAGTCTCGCCCCCACCGTTTCGCAGACGATGTTATATGCTTTTGTCCTTGTAAAAAGAAAGACAAAGTGAAGGGAAGGGATGAGGAGGTCGACAAAGAGGCATCCAACTTTTTAATCTTGGGAATAGTGCATCGCTTAGCGGAAGCATTTCCGTTTTTAGTATTTTTTTTCTTCAAAAAGGGAGTCAGAAGCCCAACTCTGTCCTTATGTTCATACGCTACCCGAACTTATCTCGTTCACTGCCTTATTCCATGTCGTTGCCGAGGTGTTCCTGTGTAGTTCACTGCAGGTCGTCTGATTAATTTCCCTAGGGCTGCTTGGAACTTATCTTCCTAAGCTGTGAAAAAAAAATTGCTGAACAAATTCCTGAACAAATTTTTTTGCTTGGGAACCCCAGAGAGGTTAACGGGCTTAGCAAAAAATCCCAGGCCATCTCCACTAACGTGAAACGTGGGGAGGGTCGAAGCATGCAGTGTGTAAGTGTATTCTTGGCGTCTTGGCGCTTTTGCATACGGAGATGAAGCCGTTTGGGGGGCGGAGGTATACGGCTTTGCTGTAAAAGCCTCGAGTCTTTGAAGCACGAAGTGTTCCAGCGTGAGGCGTAAGCGAGTGTCCCGGTGTTTTAGTACAGTGACTACATGAGACGGCGGTTACGACGACGACATGAGACTCCAACAGCCCGAGCACCTAAGGGGCTTCGCTCCTAGAAATACCTCGTGGCGATCTTGAGGCGTTCAGCAATCGTTGCCTCATACCCCCCTGTCCGTCTGAAAACTGCTCACCTAAATGATGCGTATGACGTCTAAAGCCTCGGTAGGAGCCTGTTGCAAGACGCTTTGGACGGCACACTGCGTGTAAGCAGTGCTTTGATTTGCTGTAGTGCTGGCACAGTACCCTCGCCATTTGTCAGATCCTGCTGATAGAACGGCGCCGCAATATTTTTTGTATAAACAGCGAACGATGTGTGTTCGTGTTTAGTGTTGGTGGGCCCTAATCTAATTCATTTCGTATTTGAAAGTTTCGGGTGAATAGTGTTTCAGCTTAGGCTTAGAGGAAGACGACAGGAGGAAAAAAGCAGGTTCTCCAGGTAAGTGCTGTTGTCCCTTCAATTACAGTCCACAGCACCTTCAGAAGAAAATAGGTGTTTTGATGTCCCCGGCCGCACTTCGATGAGCCACGCCCGCACAGCTGCGATAAACAGCCGCCGTTCTGCTACCGATCACTTCTCCCTCCCTCTCATCCCATCTTCGTCGATTCTGTTGCGTCTTCTTTTCTCCTATGGAGCCAGTGCTCTCGTGCATCCTCCTCCTCCTCTTCCGCATCTCCTTTCTCAGCCAAGCGCGTTCCCACATTGCCGTCCTCCCCCCCCCCCCCCCCCCCCTAATTAGAACCATTCCGGGAAAATTGGCAATTAAGCCGAACGTATCGCCTGCGGGTCCGCCGGGTTTCGGCCGCCTCCGGCGCCGTCGATGGCCCGGACGTCGTGAGTGGTTTCTGCGGCAATGTCTCTGGCGAAACAGCTGTGGGGCTGCGGAACGGCGCGTTTGTTTGCCTTTGCGCCGGTAACGCTGCTGCACGCCGCTTTGCCCGCCGTCTCTGTGCATCATACTGGGAGTTCGAACACGGTTCGGGGATTCCCCGCCATACTTCGGTGCCCTGCAGTGAAGCCGTCCGATCATTCGCACTTTAAAAGGGTTTTGAATTTCGGCCACTCGGAGAGAGCTTTCATCTCAGTGATCGTAGCTGCGTTAGTCACGACACGGTAGCCCGCAACGTCCGTGCAAGCTGCCTTTGGAGCTTGCTGGTGTGCACTGTGTATTTCTATGCGTATTTCTCACTCCAGTCGTTTCCCTGCTTTTTGCACAATTCTTTTCCGTGCATTGTCGGTTTCGCGCCATATCGCAAACTCTCGCTTTCGCCACCGGCGTCTATTTGCGCATGTAAACGTATTTCGACTTCCATAACTCCACCCTCCCCACCCACCCCCACTTAGGCCGAGGCGCCATCCTCATGCTAATAAAATTTCTTCTTCTTCTTCTTCTTCTTCTTCTTCTTCTTCTCCACCCCCCCTTGGGGGATCTATCCCATTTTCTTACTTCTCAGCCTCTTCCTATTTTATTTTTAATGCGGTGATTACTGCACTCTGACGTGCACTTAGTCTCTCGAACGCCTGCACACTTGCGAATGCACTGCTCAAAACGCAGAGCGGCCATCTGGTGTCCACTTGATTATGTTTTAAGAGTGCTTCGTGTTGGTTGATGGATGAAGGATAACAATAATTAGCTTGGATGCATAAACGCCGAGTTGATCGGGAGGCCGGCTGGAACGGAACATTTAAGTAAAGTCATAACTTTTTGACGTCGCGATCGTGTGACGTCACGACCGTAAATACGCTTCGGAATTATCTTTATTTGTGTTGTGTAGCCAGACACATCGAGAAATCATGGTGAGGTAGGTTATTGATGCCTCGCATTAACATGATAGACAAGATAAGCAACGTTCCCGCGCTTGAGCTTGTGGTAGCTAATCCTAACGTCTAATACAGGCAGCCCAACGTACTGATGGTGAATGATCTCGAGAAGCCGCATTCTTCGCCGCCTTTCACGCCGTGCTTAACCCAAGATGGTTTAGCGCAACAGCAAACAACGCCGTACTTCCAGCCTTCATTAAAGTGCAGCGCTTGATGCACTTGCCTGAGCGATGGCGTGGAAGTCGTCGTCTTAGCGGTGGATCCTTTCAGACACTTCCGCACGAGGAGCTTTGTAATCGTTGGATTCTAGAAAAGGTGGCACTGTCTTCCTTTGCGCCCTCTTTATCTAAGTTTGTATAAAGGCCTTGAGAGGTCCAACGCCGAAGTGATAGTGGACCTTATCACTCCTTAGAGTCCCTTAATCGGCGCCTTTTGTCCGCGTCTCTACTCTATGTAAACAGTCAGCGCGCCTGCATTGGGACCCGCAAGGGCGTGAGGAAGCCAGATTTAATTTCCTCGTGCGCGAGAAGGCGTTGTCTCTACCCTCTCAACTCTCGCGACTCCCCCTTCGCCTCCCTACCGTCTATCCGTGCCCTCGGCTGTGTTCCTGCCGCGTTGGTGCTCCTTCCTAATTCACCCCGGACAACAGGATTAAGTGCTCAGGTCGCGAGGTGACGACGAGGAAGCGCCGTGAGTGAGGAAGTGCAGTGGAGGGGGATTGTTGAGGTTAAGGTGTCGCGTGGACCCCGGCGTGCCTTCCTGTTCGTCATAACGTCGCGCCTGCCATGGTCTTCCACGGAGTTGACGTCGTGTGGGTGCTATGGGGCGTGGCTGCTGTTGACAGGTCGGGAAGCTCTTTCAGTGGGTGAAGGCTGCCAAAAACGCGTTGCGAAGATTCCACCCAGGGGACATTCAGGTCGTGTGGTTTGTTCTAGCCCTGACGGTGTCGTCCCCGTAGTTCCCAATTCGGACCGACTATTAAACGTCGATTATGACGCGGGTTAGATTCCCGGCCGTGGCGGCCGATTTTCTGGTGGAGGCGAAAAGCAAAAAACCCTCGTGTGTACGAGATTTCGGCGCACGTTAAAGATCCTCAGGTGGTCAAAATTAATCCTGAGCCCTCCACTACGCCGCGCCTCATCGCCTGCGTTGCTTCGGCGTGTTAAACCCTACAGTCAATTAATCTACTAAACGGTGATGATGATTGGTCAAGCAAGTGTAAACGGCGGTACTTGCCAGGCTGACGGACGAAGTCGTTCGCGAAATGCGGGCTTCCAGGACGAAGGTGAGGACCTCAAAGGGGGTTGAGTGACGTGCTCTTATCGTTAGCTCGCGTTTAAAGCGACGCTGTCCAATGCCTCACTGGTGCCGTCGTTCGCCCGTGGAAAACGCACTGCAGCAAAGCCAACTTTAAACGCGATGGTTAGGGCAAAAATATATTAGCAGTTTTGGTCTTTGGTGGTGTATGGTTGGACGTTGGCTTTGGACTTTTGCTGAGTTGAGGTGGACTTTGGGAGGGTATATTTTGGAATTTGACTTTGATTCAGGTTGCATGGGACGAAGGTTCACATTTTAACCATCTTTGTCTTAATAAAGGTTCTTTCATTTTGGTTTTGTTTTAAAGACGACAGTCCTTTGCTGGGATACCTAAAGTGTAAAATTTCGCTCTGTCTGTCTATCTGTCCGCCCGTCCGTCCACCCCTCTGGTCTTTTCTTCCCCTTCTCTCCCCCTCCTTCCCTTCTCTCACTCCCTCCCTCCCTCCGTCGATTCAGTCTTTCTGCCAAAAGTTAAAAGAATACTTGAACGAGAGGTTTTTTTAGGCAAAACCATTGCAAGCCACTAAATCTGGTACTTCATAAGTAGCAACGTTGCTCAGCAAGAAAAATTGCATATTTGAGGCACAACATCAATACATAGGTTCATTGATTGATTGTAGGGTTTAACGCGCCGACGCAACGCAGGCGATGAGGCGCGCCTTAGTAGAGGGCTCCGGATTAATTTTGACCACCTGGGGATCTTTAACGTGCGCCGAAATCTCGTGCACACGGGCGTTTTTGCTTTTCGCCTCCATCAGAAAAGCGGCCGCCGCGGCCGGGAATCGAACCCGCGACCTCGTGCTCAGCAGCACAACGCCTTAGCCACTGAGCCACCGCGGCGGTTAATACATAGGTTCCACTTGCAATGTTCTTTTAAATAAATAGAGATAGCGCTTGATTTTTAAAAGAAAAACACACGCACTGAAAACAATAGAGTTTTAGCTTTCCGCGTGTACCGTGTCTACCGGGACCCGACTGCGCATGCGCTCGCGGGCATGGCGAGAAGAGCCACCGCTCACCGGAACGAATGCGGGTGCACAGCGAGGCCGGGGCCGCCCGTCAGCGGAACTAAGCCATTCTACCTGAGCGAATGCGCACATGCCCGTCGGTTCCCCGGTACACACGGCACGCACGGAACACAGGATACACACCGTAAGCTAGAACTCTAATGTTTTAACCAAAAAGTACAAAAACGCGCTAAAGCTGGAGCCTGGACTTCGTAGCGGCAATCCAGGTCCAACAGTAGCGAAAAGTTCTAGTAGATGGCGTGTGAGAAGTGGAACGCGGGAAAATTGACTGGGCTTGACCAAACCTCCATTGTGTTTATCGGGAGAAGCGCGACACGGGAGCGGAAGAGCGTGAGAGGTACGAAGGGAGAGGAGAGGGGGGTATTTACACGTGGGAAAGGCAACAGAAGACTATCATGTTTCGACCTTTGCAAGGAAATAAACATATACGCAGCCACTTTTTTTTTTTTCCCCGGTTTCGTTGTGCGAACGTTATCTCGTGCTTCCGGATTTAGTAGCTAGGTTCTTCGTTGTTTTCGATACTTGCCGATGGGCTCTACGTGTCCTTATTAGGCGAAAATAACCGTGTCCTATTACTGCGTGCAATACCGGGGTACGCATAAATTTCGCGCGATTGTTTAGAAAGACGGTTGATGATTGTAGGGTTTAACGCGGCGTAGTGGAGGGCTCCGGATTAATTTTGACCACCTGGGGATCTTTAACGTGCGCCGAAATCTCGTGCACACGGGCGTTTTTGCTTCTCGCCTCCATCAGAAAAGCGGCCGCCGCGGCCGGGAATCGAACCCGCGACCTCGTGCTCAGCAGCGCAACGCCTTAGCCACTGAGCCACCGCGGCGGGTAACAAGAAAGACGGGATCATGAAGCCTCCAAAATGTGCGAATATGTAGCATTCTGCTGCAAGGCTTGACAGGTGAAGTAGAGTGAACAAGCAAGTCGAACGCAACGGGTCGAATAAGGACAACTTCGATTAAGCTGATATTGCAACAAGGCTTGACGCGTGTGTAGAGGTTTACGGAATAGCCTTTAGGGTGCTCACCAAAAACGACGATGCCACATGCGAAGGCAAACGAAATTGACGGTGGCGTGCGTGACGCGGCATCCGCTCTTACGTTGTTAGCATCGTTGTAGCCATACGCGCAGGATTTTCGCAAGTAGCTTTAAGCCTGGCTTCGTAGTACTCAAAGTCTAATTTGTGGTTTGACGAGCCTAAGCAATGATAAGGGGCTTCTGTCTTAAATTAGGCTATTCGGTCTTACTTAACGAACGCGAAACGCCACACACAGGCACTGCCCCCCCCCCTCCCCCCCACACACACACACCTTTTTTTTTCTTTTTCTACTTTGTCATGATTAGAAAGTCGTCTGTTATGGAAGTAGGCAACACTGCCTCCGGGTCTACTAAGTTTCGTGTTCCTCGCCTCCAAGGTTACTTCATGCTCTTAATCGGTTCTTCGTCTCGCCAAGGCAGCCTACAAAATGAGTTCCTCGCGCCGAAGTTTCTGCCAAATTGAGAGAGAAAACAGCGGCTCCCCGGAACCTGCGTAGGTTCCCCGTAGAGCACGCGTAGTTAGGCCGCCGTCAACCGCACCCGCTGCTCTCCCGAATCCAACTGATTGGATTTTAATCGCCCGCGCACCAGGCCCGGCTTTGGCCCAGCACGCCATGCAAATGGCCCGTACACGCGTGCGCCGTCGTTTAGGCAACGTGCGTTGTGCTTGCGTCATTGCTTCGAGGCTCTTCGGGTGCCTGCGTCGAACGGCTAGCTGTAACGGGCTTGCGATATCGGGCGACTGAGAAACTGTGGACTGCTAGTGGCGGATTTCGGCTTGTGCGTCTTCGCTGGAGAACAGCGCACGGTAGCAGCCATTCGCCTTCAAGGAGCCCTGCAACACTTTTCTCAACTACCTTTTTATTTGATTGATTGTAGGGCTTAACGCGCCGGCGCACCGCAGGCGATGAGGCGTGCCGGTGTGGAGCCCTCCGGAGTAATTGTGGCCACCTGGGGATCTTTAACGTGCGCCGAAATCTCGTACACACAGGTGTTTTTGCTTTTCGCCTCCATCAGAAAAGCGGGCACCGCGGCCGGGAATCGAACCCGCGTCCAACGTTTTTTTTAGTTGCGGAGTACCGTAGGACCGCACAATGTCCGTCCGCGTCCGTGCGCGTAGCAGTTACAATCGCAAAAAATCACACTGGCACCGGCAAGATTCGAGCCTGTGTCTGGTAGCCCAGACAGAGTTAGTGTCAGTTGTCCTACCCATCGGGCTACGACCGTGAGTTAGTACCCGAGAGTCAAACGGCTTACTCCCTCGCCTGTAACGGTGCGGAGTACCTTAGACATCCCAATGTCCGTCCGCGTCCATCCGTGCGCACACCACCATCAAGCGGAAATCAAGCTAAATTTGATTTGAGCCGTGAGTTGCAGTTTTGGGCGCAAATCGGATGTCACTCGGGGCGAAACTTGGATGTCATTTCGAGTCCCCGTATTCTGTGCACCCTCGCCGTCACCCACGAAGTGGAGATGCTGCTTTTTTCCGGAATCTGAAAATTTTTGAGAATGCAATCAACAAGTGCATTTAGTACTAAGATCAGGGTGTCGCAAGGTGCCCCGGCTTATTTGTTCTGCTCTATACCCATCAGCCAACCTAGAGGCTTGCGTTGGTGGAGGCGGAACGCGAAAATGCGCGTGTGTTCGAGATTTCGGCGCACGTTAAAGATGCCCAGGTGGTAAAAATTAATCCGGGGCTCTCCTACGAGCTCGCGTTCAAATGTTTTCTATCTTTTTCGGTGTTGGCATTCCGTACGCGCTTGAGTGACGTCACTCGAGCTCTATCGGGGAGCTCTATCGGGGCCGGCCTTTTTTTTCTTCGTTTTTTTTCAGTTGCAGCAATATTCCCGCGCGCGCAAACGCGAACGCGTCAAATATCTCCTCAACTTCAGGCTGTGAAGCAGAGCCCGCCGTAAGGTTGGCGCCGTGAACGAAGTTACGTGAAATGAAACTCAAAAGCTCACTCGTTCGATAACTTCGAGAAGGCGACGAAATGTTCGCACTGCAAATACAGACAGGAAAGCGCGTTCTGCTGGCGTGTCCTTTCCGCGAGCGTTCGAGTGTTTGCGCAAACGGTTGGTCTCCGGCACACACCTTGCGCTTCGTTGAATTGAATATCTCCCCTTGTACAAATACATGAGGTCCTTTTTGTTTTTTCGTCCTCTTACAGAACCCCTTTCCGGTTTTGCTGCGCAGGTAAAAAGTAAGAAATCAATGTAGCCTACTCAAGACACGAGAAGTCAGGGGTAAATTTTAAGGGCAATAGTACAAGGCGGAGCTAAAAGGATTAAAAATCTCAGCTGACATAACGGTTAAATATATGCACGAAGAGAAGCGGAAAGATGAAAGTTCGCTGAAGGTTTCAAACGGATGTTGTGTGAAGAAGACAACGTGTTTTCCAGACTTGGAAGGCGCGAAATTCGGAAGAATTGGTCCGTAAAAATAGAAAAAGAAATGAAACAATTCTACAACGTGATGTGTTACACCAGGACAAAAACTGCTTGTGCGCTGTTCTAGAAGTTCAGCTGGAAGTATAAGAAACGGAAGATTTGTCGCTCAAGACACAAAACTTGCTGACCAGCTTTCGAGGAGCTTGAGAAACTCGAATGCCATGCATGGTTGCTGGGTCCGGAAAGAAAAAAAGAAAAAAGAATGTTCCGATGTGCAGAGGGTGTTTGAACCCTGGATCAAGATTTCCAATCGCCGCCTTATTTCTGCCTGTTGAAAGCCAAAGCTCGCTCACCTCTGTACCTTCTTCCGTGCGGCAAAAGGAAATATTTTTTCCCCTCTCAGTCTGCAAGTCAAACAAGCCGCCGTTCGTTGCGTTCAATAACGCCACCTTCCACAGCTGCCGGATGAATTCGCTACTTGCGCAGAACGCCAGCCGATCGGTGTTTACTTCGCGTCTAGACTCGAAATATTTCGATCCAGTGCATTGAGCACGACGCTTTGTCTTCTTGAAGGCGCTTACCTTAGACGGGAATTTTTACGTTTTCTAGGCTGCCGAGAAGTTTACAGTTCGGAGAGGCTTTATTTATGCCCTTTAACAAGTCTGGCGTACAGTCGATTCTAGAAGCAAAACAGGCGTCGCGTTTTTTTTTTTTTTGCTGTATGGCGTCTTGCTCCGCTGGCGTCGTGTGTACGCGCGGCCGTTAACCTCGTTTCTTGTTTCTCAGCCGTTACATTTCAGTGCTTCTTTCGTGGCATCTTTTCTTGGAATTCGAACGTGAGATATGTTTTATACGTGCTGGGTTAAATATATGTTCAAGTAAACAAGTTACCGCACAAAAATCATTTACTATCATTATAGAGTGCTTGTAGAGGTTTTAGTAAACACTGTTAAGGGTAGGGCCGGGCTTGTTTGTGGTATTGTGCACCAGAGATGGTGCCTTTTTATCTGTAATTTATTGATTTACTTATTCACGTATTAACTATACTTGTTGGGTATTGTAATTGTAAAGAAACATATGTATGTATGTATGTATGTATGTATGTATGTATGTATGTATGTATGTATGTATGTATGTATGTATGTATGTATGCATGCATGCATGCATGTATGCATGTATGTATGTATGTATGTATGTATGTATGTATGTATGCATGTATGCATGCATGCATGCATGCATGTATGTATGCATGCATGTATGCATCCATGCATGCATATATGCATGCAAGTCTGCATGTCTGCATGCATGTATCTATGTATGTATGTACTATCAGCGTCAAATGAAACGCGAACACGAAAATATGAACCTGAACGCACAAATCGCGCGATTTCTTTCCACGCAAGCCAAAATGACGCGTGGCTTAGTATGTATGTATGTATGTAGGTATGTATGTATGCATGCATGCATGCATGCATGCATGCATGTATGTATGTATGTATGAATGTATGTATGTATGTATGTATGTATGTATGTATGTGTATTATTGGCATATTTCTGCTGTATGAACACATATGTACTGCTCATAGCAACTAGTTTCCTGAGCGCGAATGTGATTTTTCAGCCGTTGCCCTTTGAATGTTGTGATGGAGGCGTAGATAATGCTCTCTTTTTTCGTGTTCGTTTTTCGCGCGCAAGTTCGCAGTTTCCCGCAGTTCCCGCGCAATTTTCCCGTCTGGAGTTGCAAACAGAAGATGCAACAGGGGCGGTGTCTAGGCCCCAGAACCCCACCTTGACAACCCTGTGACAGTCTGGCACATTTTGTAGCTTGCGGGTCTGTTGGGTACTCAGCGGCGATACCTCTTTATGCGCTTCTTCGTATTTCACTTCAACTCAGTTATTCTTTTGTCTTGTATTTGTTCCTGTTTTGTTTTCGCCCTGTAAATACTTGCGAACAGACTGCTTCTTCATCAGCCAGCATCGTATCAATTCCACGCCCCTCCACGGCGACAGCATTGGACTACATCGAAGCGGATTTTACTACGACGTTGCAGCATGTCGAGGGATTCCAAGTTGTGTGACTAAGCTGTTTGTTTCGGACGTCGCATTTATTTTTACTGTGTTGCGAAACGTGCGATAATTGAGTGAGGGGAAGGAGCATGAGGGCAAGAGAGAGGGTTGGGAGAAATACTCGATCACAGGTTACTCGGTGTTGCAGCGTCGCTTTCAAATTTAGAAAAATGGGCTCCTTTTTGCGCGCGAGTGGTGGTGGCCCATTAAATTGTAAACGAGCTGGCGGTGAGGCGGTGGAATTCCCGGTTTACAACTGTAAGGCCACGTGACTGGCGCTGCCGCCGCGCCTTCGGGACGCGCCGATAAAAAGTGCTTCCTTGCCGGCTGCAGCCGTTTCGCTTATTAACTTGAGTGCGTGGATGTGGGGCCCAGCCGACTTCGTCTATCGCTTGCTTGCACGTAGTGGGCAGGCAAGACGCGGCGTGTGCTGTTGGTGGGCACCTACAAATAAAGATGATTATTAAGACGATGATGATAATGACGTAAGCAGTGGGGCCAGCTTTCTGACTTCTGCTTCGAATGGGTTGAATAGTTTTGTAGAAAAAAAGCGTGATCTTTATTGCTGCAAGACGTGCGAAATAATGAAGAAGAAGATGATGATGACGTGAGCTGTGGCGTCAGATTTCTGACTTCTCCTTCGAACAGGTTGAATAGTTTTGTGGGAAAAAAGCATAACGTTTATTGTTACAGGACGTGCGACATTCGCTCTTGCAGTAAAGCTATTTTGTATTGTGAACTAAGAAAGAAAAACAAAACAAAACGAACCAAGAACCGAGACCGTGGTCGGGATAGGACTCTGGTGACTATCTATAGGGAGTGGACCGCGTTATTGGGCTAGCTTGTCAGCAACAACGTAATAAACAGATCAAAAAATACGCATGGACTGCCGGTCAGAGTTATGCTAGAAAATATTTAATAACGGGTTGATTTTGTGTCGAAATCCGGCAGTGCTTCTTGGTTGTCCATATTTTAGGGCTGCTTTAATGGGGCCTATTTGAGCTGAAGGGACCCTTTGAGTTGCGAAAAATAGCTGTGCAACCAGTGCTTATGAACAAGACGCATAGCGGCCGCCACATTGGCAGAGTACTAGCACTTGCGAGAAGGTTCATAGGAGTTAACATTTTTTCGTGAACACGCTTAGTAAGAACCAAAATGAAACAGAGAGATTGCGTTTCGTTGCGTTCCTCCATTTTTAAGGC
This sequence comes from Haemaphysalis longicornis, assembly GCF_048455015.1. NCBI lineage: Eukaryota > Metazoa > Arthropoda > Arachnida > Ixodida > Ixodidae > Haemaphysalis > Haemaphysalis longicornis. The sequence goes on along the minus strand of NW_027526225.1, from coordinate 81,042,885 downwards.
GAAAGCTCTACAATACCATGACCATGTTTCGGAAGGTCATTCATCTCGTCGCAATGACCTTGAGGCGCCGGAGCGCAATTGGGGCAGGTCTGGCGTTACGCCACGTGAGAGCGCCGTTGCAGCGGCGCTCCCTCGGAGCTTCGTCGCTATTGTACCACGTGACTGTGCGAGCGTTTAACGGCTGCTTCGCCGGCGCTCGGTTGCTCAGTTTCGCCGTGATGGCGCGCTGGCTACGCCGTCTGTGCGTGCGCTTCACTTTTCACTCCTGATGACTAGGTCTGCAGGTGTTAAACGTGAGCCATTTCTCGTTTAATTTTACCGCTATTTTGGCCTCCTAGTGCCTTGGTACAATGAAGCAACTCAATTTCAATTTCAATTCAAGTTTATTTTTCCCAGAATCAACTGGACGACTTCCTGGCTAAAAGCTGCTTGAACAGCTTGACAAAGGCCAGGAAGCCGTTACAAGGCACAGCAGACAATGTACATAAATACAGCTGGAATAATACATGTTTTTGCCTAAGTTTCACAAAACTATTTCATAAAGAAGCAATTTTCTGGAAGAAAGGAAAAGAAACAAACTTTTTGACAGGATCAGAAGAATTCAAAATTTAGATTCATTCTCACACAGAAAATTCATATACACCGTACATAATCACAATGCAACAACTACGAAAGCAGAAACAAACATGATGTACAACACACTGTACAGGCACACTGTACATAACACTCAGGTCGGACACGGAAGCTAGATACAATAATGACTGAACACTCCAGATATCTTTTTTTTGTTACAATTGCACCATGTATTTTCGAAGCTGCCTCCTGCTGTATCCAGTAGTTTCTTGGTGTTTGTTTAGAATCATGGGAATATTATGAGCTAATGATTGAAACTTGTAATTTGTACGGAAGTGTGGTACCGCCCATATATCGGTGCAGGGGGTTTGACAGCCTGTGAGTAAGGTTGTAACGATGCCAGAAAGGAGAGGTAATTAACAATTTTGGTTGATGAAAACTTGAACATTTGCAATAGGCGAAACTCGTACATTTTATCGGCTCGTAGCAAATTATGCTCTTCAAAGGCTTCTCGGGTTGTGTCTGTGCGATTTAGATTTGATATTTGTCGAACAATTCTTTTCTGTATGGTAATAATCCTATTCATGTTGGTTTTAGTTGTTGTAGCCCAGACCAAACTACAGTAATTTAAGTATGAATAAAATAGGGCGTAGTAGATTTGAAGCTTTGCTTCTAGCGGAAGGATAGTACGGCAACGCGATAGTAGTCCTGTAACTACCGACAACTTTTTGCTAAGAAAGTCGATTTGAGTGTCCCACTTTAAGTTTGAAGAAAAATATACTCCTAGAATTTAGTGTTCACTGACAATGGAAACAGGCTGGTGTTCATAACTTAGCTGATGAGAAAAAGATAGCTGTTTGTTTTTAGCATGGAAGATGATGGCCTTCGTTTTCGTTGGATTAATTCTGAGCCTATTCATTTTGCACCATAAAGATACCTTGTTAAGGACATCATTGCATTTTACAATTATGTTATCTAGATTAGAACCCGAAACACTGAAAGTGGTATCGTCAGCGTAGATCATAAATTTAACTTCGCCATGAATCTGGACAATGTCGTTTATGTAAGTAATGAATAAAAGGGGACCCAACACACTACCCTGAGGTACTCCCTGCGAGACAGGTAAAAGAGATGACTTGTGGTTATTAATAAAAACGCATTGCTGTCGGCCGTGCAGGTAAGAGTCAAGCAAGGCCAAAGATTTTCCGCGAATACCGTATTGTGCAAGCTTAGCAGTAAGAACGTCATGGTCAATTAAGTCGAAAGCCTTACTGAAGTCCACAACTCCAGTTAATAAACTACTGTTTTAGGGGCTGGGGCTTTTGGTGCCTCCTGTCGTCGTCGTAATCGTCGTCTCATGTAGTCACGGTACTAAAACACCGGTAAACTCGTTTACGACTCGCGCTAGAATGTAAAGCGTACTAAAAATACAACGGGACTCTCGTTTACGCCTCGCGTTTGAGAGCTTCGTGCTTCAAAGACAAGAGAGTATTGCAGCAAAGCTGTATACTACTACTCCCCAATGGTTTCATCTCCGTTGGCAAAAACGCCAAGACGCCAAGAATACACTTGTGCACTGCATGCTTCGCTCCTCCCCAGGTTTCACGCTAGTGGAGATGGCCCGGGAATTTTTTAAATGCGGAACGGTTGGCAGCTTCAACATATCACCAAAAATATACGGCATTCTATTCTTGTTTGTATGGATTAAGTTTTTTTTTTCCTTTGACAAATAAGAATTGCAGCATGCCTTATGTAATTTTTTACTGCAATGGGTGGACGACCTATCATCACTACAAACCTTGACTCAAATCTCTTAATGCCTTTCAAGGCCTACCCGCGTCAGCCGTTAAGCGTATTGGAGCACGTTACATCATGCAGGCCACACCGCTCCTAGGTATTGCGCGCGTTCGGAGCATGTCGAGTACAACGCCGCGCCGCTGCGTACGTCTTCTTGAGGCGAACTGTTAACAAAACTCAACGGAGGAAAGGAAACTCGCCTGCCGGTATATACAAATGGACTTCTTAGACGTCGCATGCTCTAATCTTCTTCCGCCGTGTCGTCGTATCCTCAAATTCCGGTTCTATGACCGTAATTTTGCGGCGGTAACGACTTCGGACGGAGCCGTCGTAGACACTCGCGGAGCGCTCGTCGCGTTAGCGACGCCAGCCGCAGCGGCTAGTCGACGAGCTCCGCTCCGCTAAATACTGGAAAGGGTAAGGAGGCACGGGAAAATATGAGACGAAAGGGGCGGAGAGCGATGAGAGAGGGCAAATAGGAGAGGAGGAGGGGAATTGCAACGAAAATGGGGTTCGTAATTAACGCTTTGGGAGCAGTGGGGAAAAAAGTGCTCGGTGTGTACGAACGGCGCGGTTACCGAACCCTTGTTCCCTAGGCTCTTCCCTTTCCGCCGCCTCATCTTTCCCTCTTTCCCCGTGTACGTTTGCGCCATAATTATAATCAGCGTTTTGCAGACGCCTCTGGTTCCGACGTTGACGGCGACGACCGGCTTGCATAGGGGTGGAACAGTTAGGGAGCATCTACATCCCCGCTTTCCTCCTTCGCCATCATTTTTACTTTTCTTTTTCGTTTCTTCCTCCGCCGTTTTATACTGCGGCCGTACGGGAATCTCTTCCCGCGCTTCTGCTGACGACGTCTCCTCGCGCTCGAGCGATGCTCGCTCGTTCGCTGAACACGGCTGATGAATACGGGGCTTGTTTGGAGTTGATGCGCGATGTTTTTCTGGGTGCTTCCCGAGTCGGCGCGTGGGTTTAACAGCGGGGCGCGCGTTGCCCGACGTTATACATCGCGCTTTGAAGACGGCGGGAAAATGAATGTATCACTCGCGGCTTGTTGCAAAGAGGGTCGGCGATTTGATGGAGATGGCCGCGCTCTCTTTCTCCCCGGCGCTCGCTTCGAAGCGAGCTAGCACGCTTGGCGCTTTGCGTTCGTTTAGGGCCGCATGCTGCTGGTGGCGATGGCGATATCGCTGCTGTCAGTCGCTTCTCGTTCATGAGAGGGAAGCGTTTTGGCGGGGTTGTTCAATATTTTCACATTGGTGTCACTGCCTCAAAGCGGCCGATGCTTTTTTTGCTGCCATGAATCTTTTCTTTCTTTCTCTTTTTCTGGACATATATTGCCATTTGTTGTTTTTTTTTTTTTGCGAAGTAGTTATTTAGCCGGGACTTCATTCCGGCAGTGTTCCGGATAGCGTAGGCGAAGTGTCATTCATACCTCGTTAGCATCCTGACATGCCAGGAAAAAAGAAATCACGAAGCAGGAAGGAATTTTGTGTACTGCGTTCGCTCTGTAGTTTTGTATGCACTGTCTGGTCGATGACAGGCTAGAAGTTCAGCGCAACGTGGTTGTAAAGATTCTGATAATTACGGTGCCGCCGTTTACGCGACAAAAAAACAAAACAAAAACAAAAACAAAGAAAATTGGCGAACTTTCATAGTATACCCACTACATGACGTTACCGATGGCGTCCTAGGGGAAATAAGAAAAAAAATTAAAGCCGTTCAATGCGAAAGCTGTCGGCAGTGCAGAGCAGTGATTCTCCATAATGGGCTGTGGCACCGTTATCCACTCTTTCGTACCACCCATCACGCTCTTCGCCGCCCTGTCTCATTCTTCTGCAGATGAAATCAACGGAGGTTTGTGCAACGCATTTCAAATTTCCCGCCTTCGCAGTGCTCGCGCGCCCTTTGCCTGAAACTGCGCCAGCGGGAGTTCTGTTCTTGTTATGCTTGCTTTTCCTCCCACACGCGCCGGCGTTGCACTGCCACTGCTTTCCGCTTTATTATTGTAAAAACCAACCCCACGAGCGTTCCTAACTAAATGAACGCGGGCGCTGCCGGTAAATTACGTACACTTTGCCTCAAATGTACCTGCAGTTTTCTTCGTGTTAAACAACGGGGGGATGCAGGACAAGCGCCAGTGGTTCACGAGTTTCGAACGCGTATGGCTATTTAAACCGCTTGGTTTTAGAAGCCTCTGGATTACGCCGCGACGACGGAACGCCGTGTGGCTCTACTTGGGTCCAGCGAGCGAGCTAAGACGACAAGGCGAGCCCCTAAAGTGCGCCGCACTTAAGCCAAATACGCGTCTTAACTGCATGCTATAGCATTATGCGGTACGACGAAACAGAACCTGACATTTCGCGCGTTCAGCGCATACATTTGTACGTTACTTGTATGCAACCTAGTTTTGTGGATCTAATTATTTAAAGCGAAGCTTTCCGTTCTTCACGTGTTCCGTCCATCGTTACGTCCAAAATGCACTGCAGGAACGCTAACTTACACACTGTGTTTCCACAAAGGCACATTAAGCGCCTCAAAAAGAGAGAGAGAGAGAGAGAGAGAGAGAGAGAGAGAGAGAGAGAGAGAGAGAGAGAGAGAGAGAGAGAGAGAGAGAGAGAGAGAGAGAGAGAGAGAGAGAGAGAGAGAGACCGCTTCCCGTGGTCGGAATCGAACCTGGTACCCTCGCCTTTTATAGCCGACGTATATCGGATTGCGCCGTTCCGACACGCCTAACGACGTTGGATTTGGATTTGGATTTGGACTTTGAGAAGTTTGGATTTTGGACTTTGACTTTGACTCAGGTTGCATTGGAGAAAGCTTCGCGTTTTAACCGTCTTCCTCAGGGGCTTAGATGTGTTTTTTTTTTTGCATCGAAGTATCGATCTCTTCATGGCTCCTTATTGCGAAATTGACTGCTTTGCTCAGGAAGCACTTTAGTAATAACCGTGAAAAACATTGCTTTACTTAACGGCTTCGAGTCAGTTAAATAATGAGAGCAATGTGATGTCTGGAAATGCTAGACGTGAAAGGCGGACGATTACATTTCCCTTTCCCTCCTTTTCGCCGCAGGGCCGGTGATGGTCGACGGTCCCCGAAACCGCACCGTAGTCCGGGGTGCGCACGTGACCTTCTCTTGTCTCGTGGAATCGTCTTCCTCCTCCGATGGTGGCAATGGCGTCGAAATCTTGTGGCAGTTTAATGGCGGCAACCTATCCAGTCAGGGGAGCTCGCCCTGGCGCCAGCTGGACAACGGCACCCTCGTTCTAGACGGTGTGGACGTCGCAGAATCGGGACCCTATCGCTGCATCGCCAGGAACGCCCACGGGGTGACGCATTCCGAACCTGCGTATCTCGTCGTTCATGGTGAGCCCACGCTTTTTTTTTTTTAAAGCGAAGCTGCTTTTGGTCGGAATCTCGTTCCGACCGAACCTGCGTCTGTGGACAGAGCCCCGTATACAATAAGAATTTTATTCTTCAGAACTAGTGTAAAATGCTCTGAAGCTCTATAGGATGGAGAGGATGTGGGGGATGCAGAGCAGCGTAGTACCACTCGTGTATACGTCTTGGAAGAAATCACAATGGAAATGGCGGCTAGGACGACTTTATAACTACACCGAGTTTCGTTTACTTGTCACAATTAGTTCACATCGAAATTTTTTTTATGGGACTTGTCTCTCAGTACACCGTAAGAATAGTAGAAGTTCGCCTCAACAGAGCTGTTTCGCCTCAACATCATTGACACACTTTCGCACCTTAAAGTTAATTTCTCAGTCTTTTTCTTACTGGGATATGACCGCAGCTTTTGAAGTAACCGGGAAGTACACGAAATGGTGCGTGTTGTTAATATTTCGGATGTCGTTGTCGTTGGGTGCTTCTTTTTAAAACTATGGTTGTTTTTTTGAGACCGTAATGTTGCGTTTTTACGGTACACGCGTGCACTTTTTTCAGCACCGAAGAAAATTCACCGCCGCACACGAGCACCGCGAACTTCACACGCGTGACAGTCAAACGTGAAGCTGCGTGACGCAGCACGACTTGCTCACTGTTCGCCTACGCTAAGGGATGCCTCATTCCCGTCTCTCACATACTCTCGCTGGGTTCATGCCATTGTTCTCTACGGTAGTTCACCTCTGTGAACAATAATTCCCCGATTGACGTACACAGTCGCCTGTGTTTACTTAACTACCGTCTGTTGTCCGGCCTAATATTGATCGCGCGTCCTTTGTTCGTTTCGTTTCTTTCTGTTACTCTGATCGGTACAAATTCCGCTTGTAAGGGTTAGAAAACAAAGAAAAAAAATCCCCGGCCACCTTCACTTACGTGAAACCTAGGGGGGGTCGGGGGGGGGGGGGGGGGGTTCGAAGCATGCAGTGTATAAGTGTATTATGCTTGGCGCCTTGGCGTTTTTGCCAAGGGGGGTGAAACCGTTGGGAGGTAGAGGTATACAGCTTTGTTGTAAAGGTCTCATGCCTTTGAATCACGAAGCTCTCTAGCGGGAGTCGTAAACGAGTGTCCCGGTGTTTTTTTAGTGCGCGTTACTAAGCGCCCCAGCGCGAGGCGGAAACGAGTGTTCTGGTGTTTTTTTAGTACGCATACGTTCTAGCGCGAGGCGTAAACGAGCGAGTTTCCTGGTGTTTTAATAGGTGACTATATAAGACGACGATTACGACGACGACAGGAGACACCAACAGCCCCAGCCCCTAAGGGGCTTCGCCCCTAAATGTAGTATGCGCCGATGGTAATTAATCATAAATGGTTCCGCAACATCCCACCTAGAACACCAGAAAGGATAAAAAAGAGCGTTATATCTTAAGTAAAAATACCGAATGAAAGGACGGGGTAGTGTCGGAATAAAGGCGGGTTACGAGTCCCACGGGCTCCTCGGGAGATTCTCGTCCCCTCTTCCCTAACAGTACGTTTAGTTCGGGACTCCCCCGCCCGCCATCACGGCAAAGCGCATAACTTAGCAACCCAGAAATGAAAAAGGATAGTGCAGAGAAAAGAAAAGGATGGCTCCGGGAAGAGCAAGGCACGTTCGCGAGGGGTCCGGCAGTCTTTCTCGTGCAGTCGTCACGTGACCAGCTCCTCTCTAATGGGACAGAATTAAATTACGAATTTTTACTCCCCGGCACCCCTGGGAGCTCAGATGGTTGGGCGGGCTGTACGAAGACTCGCTCCTCCGCGAGACGGTTCCTTACACCGACCCCGCCAGAGGAAAGGCGGGGGGGATGAGCGGAGGATGGAGAGGATACGGAGGATGCAGAGCAGCATAGTCCCACACGTGTATACGAATCTGTTACGGTGCAGCCTCAGCGTCCCATCTTCCGTTTCGTTGCGAGGCGGCTAATTAATCCTTGCTGATTACGACGACCCCGTGGAACCCCGTATGGAAGAAAAGGAAGCTGGACAGGAGAGACCAAAAAAGGGGAGCGAACCTTAAATAAAACAAGAAGTAGGACGGTAGGGCAGAAGATACGACGGTTGTCGGAGGTAGGAAAGCACAGTAGCGAAGAAAGTAGGAAAGCACAGTAGCGAAAGCACAGTATATATAGCTTCATTTTCGTCTTTTGTTCGCGTAGCCCGTTGTACGCGTTCACGGATGCCTCGTCCTGGGAGTCTTACTATCTGCTTGTTGCTCCGGCATGCCACGCTGTCGTTGTCGCGTTCTTCGGTGTTAAAGACACCGCTTTACTTTCTATGTTTTTACACTGTGTGTGCGCACCGCGCTGGCTTCTAATTACGGCACCGGGATGGCTGTCAGCGCGGCCGTTCCTCTTTCCGCATCTGGTTACGAAGGCGTGGCTCGCTATGTGGGACTCTTGATTGACGTGCGCTCGTCTCAATTATCGCGCCCTTGCGCACCGAATGTAATCGCATTGGCGCGAAATTCGAAACCAAATTTGGGCTCTGTACACGGGAGAAGATTTCATTGCGCTGTCAGCGAGGTGAAATATAGTACGCAAACGACTGCACATGGAGACGTGACCGGCATGCGCTCCCTCATTAGTGAACGCATTACTTTATTGGAGGTTGCAAGTGGGAAGCTTTACTCCGGAGAGATTTGCTGGAAGAGGCTGGGTAGCTTGTCGGCAGGTAGGTTTGTCCCTGTGTACGTAAGCGGGAAAACTGAACCATCAAAATGTGTAAATGATAATGATGATTAGCGATGGTGGTAATAGGAACAGTCATCGTGCGTGGCAGCCAGAGGACTAGATAAATTCGGGCACTCAAGGTAACTATTGATAACGTAATATAAACTAGGGCGCAGATGGGGCGAAGATGAACTTTAAAAGTAAATTAACACCAGCTGAAATGTTGACTCTCTTGTGAAGTAGGGCGACAACGTGTAACGGCAGATCGCGAGCGCCGGTAATACTATATTGACGGGAACAAAATGGGACACGCGCGTTTTGACGTCATTTGCCGAAACGGAGATACTGAGTTGGATATGTAGCGGGTCCGGCGGCGTACTTTAAAATGCGAAAGCATAGGCGATACCCTCGCTGCTTTTCTTATCCGGCGACATTATATTACGGGATTTTTGTTTTGACGGCGCGATGAAGGCTGAGAGGACGGAAGGAATTCGTGTCCTGACGCAGTCCAGCGAAAGGTGATTACGACGAAGGTGCGCTTTCATGCTTGATGGTCATCATCCTGGGACAGCGGTGCCACGGCTATTGGGACACAGTGCTCCTGCGCTTCTTTCTCAAGCTGCCGCCGCTCCGCTCTCCGGTTAGTATACACTGAGAGCAGTTTCGTCCAAATAAATGGGTGTTCTTTAAAAGAGCACGCGTCAAGATATCATAGAAGCAACCTGGTCTCCCTCAGAATGTACTCTGGCAAGAGGGTTATATTAAGCGAGTTGGTGTGACATTGTCTAATAACAAATTAAAGCAAACTTCAGACTAAAAAAAATAATACGGGGCGCAACGCTCTGTTCACATGTGCTGTTATGCCATCAAGCACTGTAGTGTGGCCTAATAATTCCTAATTAAGAAGTGTTTTGACATTGCAGAACAGTTGGAGCATCTTTATTCGAAATAATTACGCCCATCTTCCCGCGAGGGAACCCTGGTGTGATGCGACGCATCGGAGGGGTTCAATTGGTGTTTCCGTTGGGTTGATTCTCTAAATCGCGTGAAACGTGTTGTGAACGCGTATGATGCATTTCCATCACATGCGGGTGTTCCTATACGCGGGACGATGGGCGTAATTGTTGTGTCACACCACTCACTGAAGGGACCGTCGCTTCCATCACGTCTTCATCGGAAGAATCAAGTCAAGCACGAAGTAGTCAAGCAAGGTCACGTCAAGTGCGAGAGCGAGCGCTTGACTGAACCGCCGCAGCGCGATACCCGCTTTATATTCACAGCGCTTGAAGGAGAGGAGACAATGGAGGAGAGTCGCGCATGCGCGCATTTGCGCTCCGGAGCAGTTGTTAATGCAGCGTTACGCAGCGTTACGCAGCGAAGCGCGCCCAAACAAACGCGCCAGCTGTGGTATGCTAATGAGCCGGAGTGAGAGTGTTGCACACAGCTGTGGGAGAGAAGAACGGAGGAGGGATGCTGACGGACGTCGCGGCGACGACGCAGGAGGGACATGCCTCAGAGCAAGAGATGCGTCGCATCTAAAAAAAAAAATTTAGCAGTGAGCACCGGGTTACCGTTACTGGAGTAAACGTTCAACAAATTACCTGTGAGTATCAAAATAACGCAAGGCTACCGTTCATGTTTCCCAACTGGCTGTGCGCAATCGGAAGCTTCTTTTTTCTTAACGCTGTGGAGTAAACAAGTTTCCTCGGCAGTTCGGCGTTCCGGTGTGTAGTTTACATGGTTTTTAAGTACTCAACAGCAATTTCTTTATAATCCGCTGTCTTCTTGTTTAGAACTGAAAGGGCTGAAAGGGAGAGAACAACAAACTGGTTTAACGCATCGCCTAACTCTTGACAAATCCGTTCGACATTCGCCGGCAGTTACGTCCAAAACAGGATTTATTAGCGGACACATGTCGCGTTGGGAAGCGTACCGGCGTCCGTCTGCTGTCGACTTTGTCAGTGCCCCCGACGGTTGGCGCTGGGTATTGTATATTGTATACACGTGCCGCCGCTGTTGTCGAGCTGAGACTTATTCGGGAACGCGTCGCAGCCATTTCTTTCATATACCTAACGTTCGCAGCTCCTCATTCGCCTCCACTTTTTTTTATGTTCTACCGTCGCTTTCTCGTCTCTCAGTTCAACTTTCGCAAACGGGAAGACTAGAAATAGAAACGAACTTCGCGTCTACAAGAGTGGCTGAAGTAACCGTCGCTTGTTTGTCGAACTGCGACCGGGATGACGGTGGCGGGAGGTGGGGATGCGGAGGGAATCGAGCATTGAAGGATAAAGGGGAAAAGCGCGGCGTCGGCGGCAATCGAATTCCGAGCCAGATTTGGAGGATAAAGGGTGTATATACTGGCTGGCGGAACGCCGCTGGAAACTTTTGAAAACGGCTTCTGTATAGCGGGCGACTCTATCTGTAACCCGGGTCTCGTATATTGGCCTCGAGCGAGGGACTCTTTCCCATTTCCGTTCTTCACTTCCCGCCGTCTTTTTGTTCCCTCCTCCTGTGCTTCAGCTTTCACTGCAATGTTTCTTTGTTCCGAGCATTGCCCAAACCCGTCGCTGGCATCGTGCCGGAAGCGCGGGAGAAGAATTTTAAACTGTGTCCCGGTGTTTCAACCGAAGCTCGATGCGGAGAGAACAGCTGCGGGTTATTATATATTTATTGAGCTCTGAGAGGCGACTCGGCAACTGGTCGGAGTAGATAGAAATATAAGGGAGCGTCACAGAGAGATTAAGGTGTTTATATTGGATGCTGCCGTAACGCTCTACTGCGAGCTCTTTCGACGTTTTGGCGGCGGCGTACTAATGACGTTTTTAGTGGCGGACGGGGCAAATTTTGAAAACTCCGGGGTCGGCAACGCCTTTCTCTTGCTATATTTCTTCCGTGTCGCCTGAATCCCTCGTATAGTCTTGTGACGCTGGCTGTGCAAGCATTTCTCTGAACGTTTTGTCTCAGTTAATTCCTCCGCAGAGAGGGCTACTAGACATTTATCCGCTCGTGTGACTTGTTACCGGGTTCGAACGTTGTTCTGTTTCGAAGACCATGGTCCGGGCTGTCTTGCGTTGGAACACGAGTTTCCTCTTCGTAACAGTTTCCCGCGGTGAAATCTGTTAAGTGCACCAGGGTGAAGCTCTGATGCCCTCTTAATACCATTCTCTCCGCCTTTGAACATTTTATTTTTTTGGGCACTCAGAAAATTCGGCCATAGTTAGCGAGCAATTTACGGCGAGGTATACCTCGCCGTACAACTTTACCGTATACGGTAAAGTTGTAATCCCGAAAACTTTCACACTCCTTTTTGTCCAACAGAAATTGGAACGTCGCACCTGCCTCTGTTAGTCAGGGGCAAACCCAAGAGTTCATGCCTCCCGGTGGTGGTTGTGATTCCAGACCGTGGACGTATATGCTGGCGTCAGCGGTGTATTGCTTTCCCGCTCTTCTGTAACTCTCTTTTAAGTCTTTCCCTCTGGGAATAAGAGCGAAAAAGACGACACGTAGAAAAGATTGATTGTAGGGTTTAACGCGCCGACGCAAAGCAGGTGATGATGAGGAGTGCCGTAGTGGAGGGCTCCGGATTAATTTTGACCACCTGGGGATCTTTAACGTGCGCCGAAATCTCGAACACACGGGCGTTTTTGCTTTTCGCCTCCATCGAAAAGCGGCCGCCGCGGCCGGGAATCGAACCCGCAACCTTGTGCTCAGCAGCACAACGCCTTAGCCACTGAGCCACCGCGGCGGGTCGACACGTAGAAGAGAGCACACAGGTCGGCGTTCTGTTCTTTTCTGCGTGTGTTCTTTTTCTACGTTTTGTGCATGTGTGTTCTTTTCTAAATGTCGTCTTTTTCGCGCTTGTTCGCAGAATGTATCACCAACTCGCCCAACTTTCAATTGTGTTAAGTCTTTCCTGTCTCTTTTTTGCCTTCGACCGTTTCGTCTTGATATTAGAGAGTTATAGTAGAGCAGAGATCCGGTCCTAGTAGGGTACCCGGTACACCTGCACTTGCGCGCAACCAGTTTTTCCGCCTTGGCGCACGCGCAGTAGGGCGCCGGTCGCTTACCGGCCGGGTGCCGTCCGCACCGGGACCGGATCTCCGCTCTGCTATAACTCTCTATTAAAGAGTAACAGCACAGCGGAGAACCGGGCCCCGGTACTGCACTCAGTACGCGGCGGACGCTTCTGCGCATGCGCTGAACCGGTACTGTCCCATCTGCGCACACGTGGTTGTGCTGGTCGACTGCTACCGTGTACCGTGCAGGGAATAGTTCTCCGCTCTGCTATAACTATCTCTTGCAGCTCACTCACGACCGTCGCCATTTTATTCCTCCATTCACATGTTTTCTTTTTTTTTTCTAAATTCATTTTTCTATTTTGTTCTGGAGTTGGTAAGAAAAAAAAAAAGCCGAAGACGACGAGCTTTATTAAACGCGAAATGATCCGGACGTCGTTATCTTGAGGTCGTTAGAGGAAACGGAGGAGTGAGCAGGGTTTCTTTTTTCCCGCCCGGCCACGCCAGGAGTCAAAACTTTACGGTGGGGCGCGGAAACGTTGCGAGGAGGGTTGAGACAGAGACAAAACAAGAAAAGAAAAAAAGAAACAGGGAGAATGTGATTTGAGTTATAGAAAAGGAAGAGAATAGTTCTTTTTAACGGCACTTTACGACACGCTGTGCGAGCCTATCTTCGGTGAATTTTATCGTTTCTACAGAAGAGAAGATAGAGCGACCGACCTTCGTAGACTTGGTTTTTATGAGTGCGTCGTCTGTTTGTCTTTGCTGAGATCTGGTCACCAGCTTGGCTCGCGTCATTTTTTTTCGGCAGCTTTATTATTCGCGTATAACACACTCGACGGTAAGATGTTGACCCCGTGCGGTCTCCTCGTTGTTTTCATTTCATTTATTTGCTCCTTAAAGGCGCGAATTAATGGTTGAATAAGGTCGGGGGGGGGTTGCGCCATGGTATAAGAATACGTACAGGGAAAACAACAACGACAACAACAAGAAGAACACAATAGAAATTTACATCACTTAGAAATTGCGCAACGATGGTGAACTGGGCAGAATAAAAAGGAAGAAAAGAAAGATAAACGCACAACGGAATTTTCACAATCGATTCGGCAGGAGTATCACGTGAAGGCTGAAAGGTACGTCGTTTCAAGTTTCTCGCGAAATATTTTGTGGTTAGGGCACGAAACTATGTCATTGGGTAGTGAATTCCAAATTGCTATTGCGTGGGGAAAGAAAGAACTATTGATTGATAACGTACGACACTTGATTCTAGATATTGGGTGGTTCACACTTGTAGAGGCTCTTGGTGGGGGCGTTAATAAAGCATGTCGTGATTGTGACGGGTAGCACAAGGTGTGTAGAAGGAGCAAACGAGCAATAATGCGGCGTGTAGCGAGGGTGGGGAGGTTGATGGACTGTTTGAGTGACGTCACGCTGACTGTGCGCGAGTACTGTGATGTTATAAAACGGGTGGCACGGTTTTGTATCGATTCATATCGTGGGAAAGCTATCATTGCGAGGGGTTAAAAATTGATTATGCATATTCTAGCCTTGGTCGAACGAACGTTAGATATGTAAGTTTTTTAATATCGGCAGATGCGGATTTAAGATTGCGACGGAGGTAGTCAGGGGTGCGGGAAGCGTCTGAGCTTATGGATTTTTTTAATAAAGCGATATTGTGTCCCCGTTATCGCGATGAGAATTGATACAAACTCACCTGTGAACCGCGTCCATGGATCTTAAATATGTTTAGCGCAAAAAACCAACGACAGTATGCAAGAAAGAGACAGGGGAAGCGCTAACTTTCAACTGAACCGGATTATTATCACCGGATCCGGAAAATGTAGAAACAACTGGATCATGCGCAGCATGCGCCACAGTAGGGTATCACAAGTACGCATATGTGTTAATCAGCCAAAATGCCCGAGAAAAGATTTTTCTGAGTTAAAAAGGACCACCGACGTATCACTGGTACAATTATCGCCTTTTTGCTTAATATAAAAAGCTTCCAAGAGTTCCCGTGCTGCCGCATCTCTGCTCCTACCCAGTATCTTAATCTCCCTGGTGGTGGCGCACACTTGCAGGCATTGCAATGCGCGGGCAAATGCACATTTCATTTATTTTTGTTATCGACAATTCATGTTCCCGTGCTCGGTCGTTGATACATCGGAGGGTCTGGACAACATATACTTTCCCGCATTTAAGTGGAATTTGATGCACGACGCCCATAACACAGTCCACAAAGGATCTAGCATGCTTCTTGTCGCATCCTTGGTTTTTGCTTGCTGAACTTTTGCTTTGCTTTGCTTTGCTTTGCTTTGCTTTGCTTGCTTGCTTGCTTGCTTTGCTTTGCTAAACATATTTAATAATTCATGAACCAACTAGCCCTGCCAACAAGTTTTGTTATATTACGCGTCCATGGAGTTGAGGCTGAGCCAGCGATTCGAATTGCCAGAGGTTTTGTCAGAAATTCCTTGGTCTCACTATACGTTTCGAGGCCACCAAGACTTCGGAGTAGGTGCGTCTATATACCCAGAGCACACGAAATGTTTTATGCTAGTAAGTAAACTGAGCACTTGCGTCATCTTTCTGGCAGTGCACCCTCGAGTTGCACTGAAAACTTGAGCTTTTGTTCGCTTATTTTTGTGACGTGGAAAGTTTTTGGCGTGCCGTAGGAACTTTTGACAACTGTTCTATACGCGTGGTGCGGGCAGCTTCTTACTTTCGGTGGCACTTCGGGTCTACGTGGCCTTTGATTTTTCCGAGTGAATACGCCGCCGGGAGGAGGCCATTATTTTGTTTCTAGGCAAGGTGGCCGGTGCTTTTCTTTGCTGTGGTATCGTTCACTTGGCGTGGAAACTCGCGTAAGCGCGTTGCAGCTTCGTACATCCGCATTTTAAACTAGTGTGTAACAACCAGGTTATTCGGGAAGCGTAGATAAACATGGCTAAACGGGTCTGTACGGTATCCTTTGCAGCGTGCATTTATTTTCCGGAGCACCCGCGCGAGGCCAAAACTGTGTCCACGTGTGCACGCCGTCCAGCGATGGTCTTCCCGTCGTATCTCCTTTGCTTTCTTTCGTCTTCCCTCAGCACTTCCCGCATCGGCGCCGTCGCTCCCTTTCGCCAGAGACCTCATTATTCTCCGCGACTCCCCGGCTGACCCAACGAACCGAAAACGCGAAAATGATGCCCCTCGCCACCGGTCCTCTCTTTACGTTCCAACCGTGTTTCTCCATTTTTTTTTTGTCTAGCTGTCTCCTTTTCTCTCAGCAGACGGCGACAACACTACTCACCAGCGCCGTTTATATACCGTCCCCGGCGACCGACACTATATAATACGTGCGCGCGCATGGGCGCCTTGGACATTTGGGTGTGCTGCAGGGCTGTACACTGAGACTGCGCCTTTTCTTTTTCCTAGCCATCGGGCTGAGGAAACTGCACATAACCGTGATTCCGTTTTGGAATGGGGCCGCCGCACATTTCGTATAGCTCCCTCGTCTACCACCCTCGTCGCACCCTGACTTCCCCCTTGTTACTTTCATCATTTATCAGGACGCCGCTCTCTCTCTCCCTCTCTCTCTCTCGCTCTCACTCTGTTCCTTCCTGGCTCGCACGATATTGTTGCTGCCTCTCCTTTTCCTGCGCTCTTCGTGAAAGATGGCTAAGTGTTATATGAGCAACTCTTCCGTGAGGGAGCTAAAGGGAGACGTCGGTCGTTGACCGAAGTCCCGTTCTCTCCTTTCGTCTTGCTCCTGTTCCGTGCACTTTACACTCCCTGTGATTGGTGGGGTGCAGTGCGCCGAGGCGGAGCTGTTCTCCGAGTCTCGCCCGGGAACTTTCCTCTTGTACGGTGCAAGTCACCACTTCCGGCGCCTGCGTCCTTACGCGCTTCGCTCTTTCAACGAATCAGTGGGATCCGCGCATCCTTCTACAACCTACGCTTGATAAAAAAAAAAAAAATAAAAGCGATAGCGTTTTCCTGCCTACCGTTTACGGACGGGGCAGCTTCCATGTTGGAGCGACGTTTATGTGCTCAAGAGGGAAGAGCACTGCGTTTTTGAAGTATATCTTTGCGCGTAGACGGAAACCGTATTATACATCCGATTCACGACTTTGACTGGCGTTTTCTTCGTTTTTGTTTCCTCCGGGAAACCTGTTTTTCGGGATAAGATACCCGGGCAGTGGCACCACACATACTTTTCTCGTCGCATTAAAAGTCGTTACAGAAGCCAAGGGAATAAGAGTCGATGTCACTATGAAAAAAAAAAAACTGTGGTTGATTTCTCTGTCATAGGAATCGGTAAAACACGAAAGGGAAATGTGCAGCGAAATCTGCAGCTGAGCCTGATTTGCGGGTGGGCGGCTGTCTTGTGGGTGGGCTTGGCGAGTGACGTCCTTGTGGCTGGTCGCTTCGGGAAAGATGTACTGGCGTCAGTTTCGGGACGGATATGACGTGAGTGAAATCTTGGTGTATCGTAGCATGATACACTTTCGTGTTAAAATATAAAACCCGAAAACGAACAACCCTAAGTATAACGTACTCTAAGTACAACGTAACTTTGCTTCCCCGCAAGAAGACCCTATGTGCAGGGGTGCACCCTTTACAGGCCGCTTGTTTCGTTGTACTGGCGTCACTTCCGAGACGGATATGACGTAGGGAAGTCTTTACCCAGAAATAAAATACTTTCGCGTTAAAAAAAGACTGATAAGTGTCGTACATTATGAGCGGTGCTTAATCTGAGTGGCTCGTAATACGTAGGGACGTGTTGGACGATGCTTAGAGTGTAAACCGTTCGCTGGCAGAAGCGAACATTATGTCATTTATAACTGTACAGAATTCATTGATTTAATGGTCTAGCAACCCTTTTCAGGATGGCGCCAGCAATAGAAATCGGTGTCGATACTCCTGTTTCATAAAATTGACATATACAGCAGTAAAGAGCTCTCCTTCGTTACCACCGCAGCAGGACTATATGACTTTAAGATGAGGTTCTTTGAACACCAGCGTAGTTGGCGTGGAATTCTTGTTAGAAACAGTAGGTTGAGCATCTTTTTAAACGCGTGTCAATGATGCCGTTTGCAGCCGCTGTAACTGTTTAGCACGCAGTTTTCGGTTCTTCTGGGTGGTTTCGAACTCACTGGAATATTGAAAACGAAGAACAAGTTATCGATTGCAACGCCATACAGCGAAACCGGACTAGTATGCCTTGCCGCTGTGCATTCGCCAAGTGGTGTGTTTGCCGAGGAGGAATTTTTCTACGCTGTTCATCAGTTTGTGAATGCGCTGTGCTTGTTCCACGGAGGAAGCAGAACGCTTTGCGGGCGGGATCTAAAAAAAAAAAAATCAATCTCTGAAGTGCTGGTCTGGAACTTCATACTACAGCAATGTGCTATTGCGTGTCGGTTTACGTTACATTGCGGTGGTTGGCATTCGCCGTGTACGAGACCATAAAAAAAGGTGCTCCTCAATGCGTTACTTGTGGAGTAAATTCAGATAAAAGAGAACTACTGGCATCGGGCGGAAAGGAGGCGGCTGGCATAGAAAAAAATTGTTAATGCCTTTCTTTCCTTCCTTCAATACGAGAAAAAGGAAATCAAAGCTTTGAAGTGACAAATTGCATACACACAAAACACAGAAAACACGCATCGTATGCAGGTCTTTTTCGGCTTGTCTTGGCTCCGTGCGTGCGGTCTTCTTTGCGACACATTCAGACGCCGGAGTGGACTTTTGTATACGAATACAACGTCCCGTGGTATAAAATACGCTGGCTTGCAGCAGCAACACCCAGAAGTTGATGATCCGGAAAGCGAACGTGGCCGGTTGCGGCTTCTGGCCTTGACTCGTCTTGGCTATGCAGTTGCTTGTGCATTTTTTTTTGCTCGGCGCATGCTGCGAAAGCGTTTTTCCCTTCAAAGAGACAGAGACCGATACCGCAAAGTTTCGACGGGGCAACTTTTCGAGTGAGCGAATTCGTGCAGCGCTTGCCGGCAAATGACTCCTGAGTTTTCTGTTTGTGGTTTCCGCGTTTTCTTTTTTTCTCTCTTTTGGAGACGAAGAGCTTTTATTATACATTTAATTACGTACTCCAAAAGCCAGAAATTTAGAGCCCTTAAACTACTGTAAAGATGGAAGACCAGCGAAACTATCTTGGCGGATAATTATACTGAGTTATGTATCGTGACTTACTATATTGATTGAGTAACGACGTGGACATACCTTACTATAACTTATTTATTTTATTTATGAAATACTGCAGGCCATAAAAATGGCCCAAGCAGGAGTGGGAGGTGGTACAACGATAATGATATGACCAATTACACAGTCGTGCAGGTGTAGAGAAAAAAAGAAAAAAAAAACGGAAAAAACAGACAGGTATACAAAATATTCACAAGTAACATTAATCACACTTCAAAGTAATTTTCCAAAGAGTTTAGTACATTTCGAGACTCAAAAATATGGTGCGGCAGTTCGTTCCAGTCTGTTATTGTGCGAGGGAAAAAAGAGTACTTGAAGTTGCTAGTGCGTGCAAAGATAGGTGTGAATTTGTAAGAATGGTATCCTCTAGTAGGACGTGAAGATAACGGAGTGAGGGCGTGCGAAAGTTCCACGATGCTGTTTTTCCTGGATAGTTGAAAAAGAAATTTAAGTCTCGCTAGTTTCCTTCGGGATTCTGGAGTTGGAATTTTGTTATTCCTCTAACTCTAAATTAATTTTATATAATGGGTTTCGGCATAGTTTCGATGCAACAAGAGTTACAACCGGTTTTTTTAGCTATACTCCCTCCGTATACGGCCACGTGTTGACAGCAGACCGGAATTCTGTAACGTTTACGACCTCGCTGTTAACTCGCACCAGAGTTAATCAGAGTTAATCGACGAAATCGGGGCTCTTCGATTGCGCGTATTCTCGTCACCGTGTCTCCGTTAACCCCGCCTGCCACAACTCCGATGATATTGGGCTGCTCCAAAGGATATGCTGTTCAGAGCAGAAGTTAACAGAACATTGGCACTGCTGCGTGAAGTCGACTGCCCCCCTCCGAACTGCTGTTGGTTGTCAAGATAAGCGTAGAGCGAACGGTGAGGGATGGCATTCCGAGGAACTTATTTTTGCTCCGGACTTTGTTGATTTGATTGATTGATTGTAGGGTTTAACGCGCCGATGCAACGCGGGTGGTGAGGCGCGCCGTACTGGGGTGCTCCGGATTAATTTTGACCACCTGGAGATCTTTAACGTGCGCCGAAATCTCGAACACACGGGCGTTTTTGCTTTTCGCCTCCATCAGAAAAGCAGCCGCCGCGGCCGGGAATCGAACCCTCGACCTCGTTTGTGAGAGAAAGGGGGCGAGGGGGAGGTGCAGATTTTGATGCTGACATCTGGGATGAAGCCGTAGAGTAGGTACAGACTTGGGCAGAACTAATCACTGCCTGAAGGCAAACCCGAAAACTAGAAAGCCTATGTGGAAACGGTGGGAAGAAAAGTAGGCGTAAAAACAAGCGCGTCGCCGCAGTTCATCATCCGAACGCAAAAGATGAGGCAAAGGGGGTTGCACGGCGTAAGACCTTATGCGAAGCGATGGGTGCCGCAAAGGAAAAGCGTCGAAGCGCCTGCGTACGTGAAAAGGGAGCGGGCAAGGGGTGGGGCTGACGTGATGAGGACGTGAACGTTCTTGTGGACGAGCCCGTTGACAAGACACTGCGGGTGGTGGAGATGGGATCGGGGAGTGTACGTTGCCGTGGATGGTGCGAATTAAGAGCAGGGGTCACGGAGAGTAGAAAGCAGCTCATGCCGGGAAACCAAGCTGGAGAGGGAAACGTAGCGAAAATGAGGGCGAAGTTTCGGAGTGAGGAGGAATGGGGCTGTGGGGTGAGGAATGGTGGTGGCTGATAGTGAAGGTGAACGTTTGACTACGGGGATGCTGTGGTTTCGTCTTTCAAGCGTCGCTCGAGAGAACCAATTCAAAGCCTCACACGCCTCTGGTATATTTTGTATTTTCTGCTGTATGTTATCTGCACTCCGTAATCAGCTTGAAGCAGGTAGCCTTCTGTCCCATCCTTCTAAATGCTGTTCCTACGTACCTGTTGCACGAACAGCTTTCCTGCGAACAAGTTTAATCTATTTTTCTCTCTCGCACGAGTTATAATAGCCTTCAATTTTATTGCAAGTTCTTCTGCCACAAGCAGCTGCTGTGCCCGGCTTTCTTTTAATTTTATATTATTTAACCCGCTCTTTCAACCTTCCGGTCAGGCGAATTCTTTTTGTTTCTGTTTTGGCGTCCTGAAATCAGAATCCTGCCTTTCACCCTATACCGTACTTTCACTCTGACATCGCGGTGACTATATTGTGAAGAATCCTTCTTTCGCGTTTGTAATTCCCCGATTGTTTTCTCTTTTCTTTTTGACGTTCTTGTTCTTCTTAAGTTAGATAAGGCGTGTTTCCTGCTCCTCCACTGCCCCCCCCTTCCCCCCCACGCTGTTTTGTTCTTCTCGTTGACCGAGTTATCGTTACGGAGACTTAAGTGTTTTGGAGTTCTCCCTTGCATCGAGCCCCGTTTGATCGGCTTCGCCCTTACGTGTTACTCCACCTCATCATCCGCTTGTGCGTGGGAGAAGCTTGCCGCTTGCATCGCTTCGGCTCGGCACCGGCATGCGCCCTCTCTTAAAAGTCGCTTGAATATTTAATCAGCGTGCCCTACAAACTCTGCGCCTGTTTACGCCCATCCCCGTCTGCATACAGGCAAGCTTGAAGCCGCCCGCTTTGTCTTTGTCCCTTCATTGAGAATTCTCTCTAGAAGCAGGTTTCAGGACGGTGCCACATTGACCCCTAGGAAGGCACTCTTGAAAGCGTTCAGGAGACCGTATTTATTTCGCGTGCGTGCATCCTTTGTTTTGCTTTTTGTTTCGGGTCGTTATCCTGGGAACATCGGAAGCCACTCTCCGTTTTGTCAGCCCTAGATGTTCGGTCGCCCCTCGGCAAAGCATGTTTTTTTCCTAAGCTTAATATCGCCCCCCTGTAAACTCTTGTTAATTTCGGTCGTGTGCTTTCTGGCTCCGATACTTCTGTTCCTTTTTAAGGTACACCAGCGCAACTGAGCTCACTGTAAAACTGCTGAACATCCAGATGTGCCTGCGAATGTGTGCATGCGTATGCGCGAAATATCTGCACGTGGTGTCTGTTCCTTTTTATATCTCTCTCTTTTTCTCAGAGGCGTGCGGTTACAGTGGCTTCTTTAGGGTGCTTCAGTTCATTCAGTAATGCAACGTTTGCTCCGGTCAAGCGTCCGTATTTCTGAGGCTGCTGGACCTCGTTACTTGTCTTTTTTGGTCTTCAGATTTTAAAGCGAAAGCTTTCTTAGGGCGACCGGTGGCGTCCTGTCAGAAAACTAATGCATTTCCCCATAGACCGCTTGGTCGACCGAACAGCTCTGATAAGATCTTCGGACACACATAGCTTGCGTAACACCGGGCTTCCATTATGTCAAGATGGTTACTTCAAAATCGCGAAGAAGGAGCTGTTCTAGATAGGACAATGCACGTATCGATCATGAAGAAGCAATACGATATATAGTGGACATTTATCTCATAAACCACGTATCGCTATACATTTAGATCGTTCGTAGATGCGTTTACTTAGTGCACGAGAAAGTCGTTGCGTGGGTTCTTTCTTCGTTTGCGATTTGGGTCTTGGAAGGTTTGACGACCGATTGGACGCTCTTTCAGCGAAGGTTGGACGCACTTTTTGCGGCGGTTTTGACGCACTTTCGACGCAGATTTGATGTGAGAAAGCTTTCGCGCTTCTCTTTCTCTCTTTTTTTTTTTAGGAAGGGATGGTAATTTTTTTCTTGTTGCTGTTGACGACTGTTGCTCTTTTCTAATTTTTTGGCTGATCCTGTTCGGAACGGAACGTCGTGTTTTAGTCTAGTTTCGTACCTAGCTTTGGTTCCATCACAGTTCGCCATGCGGAAGCGGTGCCGGTGGACTCACCGCGGGTGTCACGACAGTACGCTCTTCGAGGAGTAGGAAGCTTCCGTGCACTCTCCACACCTTAGTCATGACACACGTATGTCTCACACTCGCCTTGGTGGCTCAGTGACTAAGGCGTTGTGCTGCTGAGCATGAGGTCGCGGGTTCGATTTCCGGCCGTGGCGGCCGCTTTTCTGGTGGAGGCGTAAAGCGAGAACGCCCGTGTGTACGAGATTTCGACGCACGTTAAAGATCCCCAGGTGGTAAAAATAAATCCGGAGCTCTCCACTACGGCGCGCCTCATCGCCTGCGTTGGGTCGGCGCGTTAAACCTTACAATCAAACAATCGCATGTCTCACGAAGTAACTTCGAGAGAATGATTACTCTTCCCTTCTGGCCTAGATATTACAACTCCGACTTATGTTAGTCATACCGTATTATCGCGCATATAACCCGCACCAAAACTGCGAAAATTTCAGTGGCAAAGTATGGGTGCGGATAATACGCGGAGCTTTTCCTTCAGTGCAGCTTCACGGCAATGCGCGTTGTGCCGGGAAGCTCCTACGCAGTAACACTGACTAAGCTTTCCATGGCAGCGTTTGCGCAAAACAAACAAAGACAAGGAAGAAAAAACATGGACGAGCGAACTCTGACAACTGAATTTTATTAATGAATGGTGACTTTCGCCTTGCAGTCAGTGTATTCTACTTGCTAAATATACGCTTCATGTGTCTACATAGTATGTGATGTGTTGCTGGAGCAGTAGCTTTGGTGCAGCCTTTCCTGTACCACATGTGCGGGCGATACGCGGGGATTTTTTTTCTTTTCCGCCGGGCTGAAAGGGAGGGGGGTGCAGACTATAAGCAGGTGCGGGTTATACGCGCCAAAATACGGTACCATGAGAGAATATGATCTGTGGCATGGGGTCGACCTTTAGGCACACCTGTTTCCAAAAGTCCAGACGTCGGTAGGACGTTCTTAGGACGTACGGTCGACAGCTTTATGACAGTAAACACCAGGGCGCGTGTCGCTCAATACATGCGGGGCTCTCTGGTGAGAAGCTGGCGTGCTCTCGCAGTTTGTGCGGTTGGCGGGCGCACTCCCTGAAAGCGCTTATCGCGCGGCCGCCTGCTGCATTAGTTACTTCATGGAGAATGACATTTTTTATCACCCAATCGGGCAGCAAAAAGCAAACATTTTAATTCGTTCGTTCCGTTTCGCGCTTGATAAAGAGCCCCTCATCGGCACATGTATTCTATGGAATCGTTTCCAGATATCTAACGTAGCAACCGCAGCAGACAACAGCGCAATCAACCGTTGTCAGTGAGTGGGTCCGCCAAATATACGAACTATGACAGTTCGCCATCCTATCACTAGACCGCTCTGCATGTACTCAGTGGCACGCGCTCCCGTGTTTACTGTCATAACGCTTTCGACTGTACGTAGGGTAGTTTGAATGTACGTATGTTCGTGTGTGCATGCACGTAGTAACGTCGCGCGCCTGTAAGCGCAGCTTTTAGGGAGCAAACGGGGTGGGCCCTTGGGGCTTGGATTCGTATCGTGTGATTCCTGTTCGCCGTGTGCTGTGTTCTCCCTTCAGGATAAATCCGTGTATACGCGCCGACAACCGTTTCGTGTGCTATCAATGTGGGTGTTATTGTTCCTATGCGCCTGCGTTACATTGTACGTATGGGTGTTCGTTTTATCTTTCTCTGAGTTCTAATTTTATGTTTATAAAAGTACTCCCGGTGTCTGGTGTCCACGTGAGTTCTCTTTGTAAATCTCTTCAAAAGATTGGAGAACTCTGCTGCGTTTGCTTCATCGTTTTTATCGGGTTCTTTTTTTTTTTGCGGCTGGATATCGAATGTAGTGAAACACAGAATGTGGGTTATTACGCTTAATTTATGGTGGTGATTTTGAGCGATACGACGTGGAAAGTAAAATAAGCAAAGTTAGGCGTAAAGAACGAGTGATACAATTTAGCAACTACATGTGAAGCTCATTAATACGTCCGTTGAAGCCATGGACTTTTTAATCAGCTAAATGTTTATGGTACGAAATTGCCTTGTACCAATTCGTTTTTATATCAATTGTGAGAAGGAAAAAAACGCTTAACTATATCCCTGAAAATAGCTATGATGCCCGCCTAAACAAGTGCATTTAAAGACGATTCGGGTTACTGATTGGGATACATAGCGAACAAGCCCGCGAAATTCCGCAAAAGGCGTCTGTTTGTCCGAACTTTTTGGCTCTTGGATATTTTCTCCTATCCAGTGCACTTCCCTCCAAGTAGGAAATATTGGCGGATCCCGTGCATAGATGGAAATTTACATAACGCGAAGCTTTCATCATTGCATTCCTGGGTTGGATTGAACTTTCGTTTGGCGTTTATACAGAGTGTCATTGTGCTTGGCGTAGTTGCTGATTTTTCAAATCGGTGAGCAGCGGTGAGTGCGTCGAGAAATGCGAGGCACAGCATGAAATGCTCAACGTCTCAATCTCCCTGTCGGAGACAGCGCCAGTTCGAAGTACACATTACGGGATGCATGCATGACCCTGGCTGTGCCACTCCCCGGCTGGCCCCTCGAGCCGGGGTGTGGCACAGCCCGGGGAGTGGCACAGGCACATTACACCAGGGGGGCCAGCGTTATCTGGTGTAATGGTATAACTTTGGTGGCCTGCTCTGTCAGAAGCAACAATCTGCGTTTTCCGAAAGGGTTCTCCCAATCTGTGTCTGCCTACCAGACTCAAACGCCTGTCGAAATGCGCCATTTTATCGAGCCTTATCTGAGGTCATAGCGTGCTACTCAGGTGAGGCGTGCTCATCGCTGCCAGCGCGGGCCCGCCGGCTCCCTCACCACCCTATCGCACGAACGCGTCCTGCCGGAAGCAGCTTCCGCTCGGCAGCGCGCGAGTTGCTTGGAGAGGCAGGCGCTCACGCAAGCGTTGTTCGTAGAGCGCCAACACCGCCTAGTTATGGAGACGTCGCGTAGGTGTCATTTTATAGGCTCTTTTCTTAATTTGCGCTATTTTCATTCACGTGATTGTTGAAGATTGGTATCACTGGATTGCGGCCCACGTTTCCATCGGCAGGGCGTAATCACGAGGATTCGGATGTAAGGCTCAAGGCCTGTGCCATCTAGAAGATGTTTAGCGGAGGGTCAACGTCACGCTCGTGGAGCACGCGAGGCTGTACAGCGTAACACGGTAAAGGCTTCCCGCTCCCCCAACCTGTTCATTGCCCCGAACTTACAGCTAGTTGTGTGCAGTTGGGCGAAAACTATAGCTGGTCACGTGGTCGCAGAGAGAGAGAACAAAACTGAGAGCATTGAAATATTAGCTAAGGGTGCATTTTGAAAGACCCTCGCCTGTGTTGGCCTTGTGATTTGTCTGACAGAGCGTCAGGCTACCACGTCGCCAGCCTTGAATTCCTCGCGTTTGGCGCCGGCCAATCGATTTTGTGCCTAGTTTCCGTCGACTTCGTGTTGAAGCGCTGTTGAACTCGCCCAGCCTTCCTACTGCCTTCAATTTACGCCCTAATGAAGGGGAAACGAACACGCGGTCTCGTTCTGTGAGTGATATTCGAGCGCGCGAAGAAACGATGTTCGATGATTAAGAACCCGACGACAGCCTTTTCTAGCGGTGCGTGTGTGGTTGGGGTCTCGGACGACGCCCTGTCACCGCTGCGCCCAAGTGCCGACGGGGCTGCTCCAACTTTATTTCCCCGCCCCTTGGCGGCATCGTGTGACCCGAAGCCCCGGCTTCATTCACTTGATCCCTACATTACCGGCATTGCGTGTTCCCACCGCTGCTGGCGACCGAAGCTACCGTTGCCTCTTGCCTTCTCTCTCCCCCTCTCTCTGCCTCGCATCTTAGCGAGCTCCTTTCGCTGTTCGCGTGTACAATGCGGATACCGTGCTCCGGCATCGTATAAGCCGCCTCTATTTTTCCTGCTCTCATCCCTTGCCCTGCTCTCTGGAGCTAAGCGAATTACGGGGCTTTGTTCCCTACTTTGCAAGCACCGCTACTAAAGCCTTCGTCGTCCGCCACCCTTGAATGCGATAGGGTTAGCATTGTAGAGGAGCCATATACAGTGCGCGCGCGCGTCACTAAAGTCTACACTGTAGCGACGATGATCCTTTCTTTGTTGCTTTCGCAAGACCGGCGGGATGGAGTTTTTAAATTATTCAAGCCTTACGCCTAGAATGGTTGCAGGTCTTGATGAAATAAGCGGAGTGTCTATCTCGAAAATTGGGTTCAGCGAGGAAACATGAGCGTTGGCAGCGGCAACTGATACGTAGACGTGCTGTCATGGGCAAATAAAACGCGATCACGAAAATATGAACCGTAACAAACAAATAGCACGATTTGTTTCCGTGCAAGTCAAATTGACGCGTGGCTTCAATACAGTAACGAAATGGGGAAATGTGGCTTTGCAAATATACAGATTGGACGCCATTATTTTCCGCGAACAGTATCTCTCAATTTTGCCTGTTCTGGTTCATATTTTAGTATTCGCATTTCGTTGAACCGTGGCTGTACATCGTATCACAGGCGGCTCGGTTTCCTACGCCGTCTGGAGATCTGGGGAAGCTCACCATTACCGGCCCCACGGACTACACTTCCCTGCGCCTCAACCTAAGATCCAAAGCAGAAGAACAAAACTACCGTATTTATTCGAATATAAGGCGAGGTCTTATTTTTCGAAGTCATGCCCCGCCTTATATTTGAATCTCAGTATATGTATATGGCGATTTTTTTTTTGCTCATCAAACTGCACCTTCGCCGTATAATCGTGACCGCCTTAGAATCAACTAAATACGGTACCCTGCTGTCCACGAACCAGCATTTCTGCTTCCCCAGTCTGCTTCAATCGTATGTTTACCACTCAGTCCTTGGAGCACGAAGATTCTGTTCTCAGACCGGGTTCTCTACCTGATGTCATAATAGAGCGCGAACATAACCCCAAGCTTCCCCTTCTCATTTTTCCGCGGGAGGTCAGCGTGACCGAGTGCCCAGATGAGGTGGATGGCGGGAGGGTGCGGTGCTTAAATGGTACCAAGAGCTGCGGGGGCACTGTCGGTAGGCTTCTTGCGAGTCATTGAGTACATTGAGAAGACGACTTGTGCCATGAAAAGCTGTTGATGAGGAGCGAAAGAGGAGCGAATTGTGGGGTGTTTATGTTTATATAACTACACTCAAAATTCGGTCTAACGAAGCGCGATCTTACGAATTTCACGATATAACGAACAGATTCGGATTCCGCGCAGGTGCCTATACAGGCCATTGCTTTTACGAACTCGAACTAACGAAATAGACACAACGTCATTCCAGATTTAACGAGGTACTCCGCGAGCGCTGAAGACGAGCAAGAAGAGTAAAGGGCCAGACACATGTCCGTCTTTGCAGCCGGTTTTCGGCGCCGGTAAACGTTCCGGAAACCGCTCCCCACCGCCGTTTGGTGGAATTGGAGACACATGGTGCGCGGACGCCGTCGACGTGTCGAGCCGCTTAGCTCCGCCCCATTCCGTCGTGCGTGCACGCAGCCTTTGGCAGCCCGCGCAAGGGTCGCATTGATGCTTGACGGAGTTCTCCTGATTGCTCCGCGATGCTCGTGATTTCCTCTCCTAGGAGATTGTTGCTTGAAGTATTTGGGGCCAATTATATCCATTAATAGCGTAAATGGATAAAATTGGCCAAGCGGAGTTTTGAAAACCTAAAATGCACTACAAAAATAGAAAAAAAAATAATCACAACAGTGAACATACTATAAAAATATGTGTTACATGTGCTCGAAAACGAAGACGTAACTTAAAAAGCCAACAAAAGAATGTTGGAATTACAAAAAAAAAAAAAAAATTGAGGAGACGAGCCAGTTGTGCAACGCCCTGCGCAGTTCCACAAAAATGCGTAACTGGCGGAAGTAACGCAGTTAATCGTTGTAATAGCGTAATGAAGGTAAATGGTCAAACAGAATATCCCTTCCCCCAAATACACAGCATAACCATTTCGCAAAAATGGGGACGAACTTTAAAAAATGCATCTTTACATATATTCCGGAAAACGAAGACTCAACTAAACCGGAAAACAACGACGGAAACACGAATAAATAATCGCGCAAACGGACGAAACCAGCCCTACGCCTGTCATCAAGTGAATGCGCTTAATCAGTATAATGGTGCAATTTAGATCATTGGCGAAAAGAAACAAAACAAAAAATCAAAATAAAATAACCCAATGTATTAGGCTACTCATAGCCAAATCTCGCTCAAAAAACTAAATGAATACTAGTTGCGTAAGAATGCTAGGCATTATTGATAATTATCTGGATTTCTACAAATGCTTTTCTAATTCAACGTGGCAAGAATATGGTTTCTGTGGTTGTTCTTTTCACATGAACTTTAATAAAGCCACCGCATCAACCACGATAAAGAAAGCCTTCACTGACTACACGGAGAAAAAAAAACACTGCAATGCCGACACTTCTCAGAGGTGTTGCTCTTAGTTTTACTGTATGCAGCGTGGTCTTTGCAGTTACAAGGCAAGCGAAAGCGATACGCAGTTGTTTTTTGATCCCATATATTTGCTTCTGCTCGTACCAGAGACATCAGCAGATCGTTTTCGGCGATGCGGTCCGCCCTTGAGCTGCTCATGGCTGCGGCGCAGGAGAAATCCACCTCGCGAAATCCAGAAGCGGAGGACACACCGAATACAGCCTCCACTTTGAAACCCGCGCGAAACGTCATGAATGACGCTTCCGCGCCTCGTGCTGTTATTGGCTGACGCCCCCAGCCAGTTAATTGCCCACATGTTTGACGCGTGGCAGAGGCGGAAAATATCTAGCAGGTTTGACGCATGCGGAGAGCCGGTTTTGGGTGCCGGGCGGGGGCCGTTCCGGCTAACGGAACGGGAAATCGCGTGCACAGACGCGTCCCTCTCCGTCCATGTGTCCCCCGCTTAAGTCGCGCCCAGTTCCTGGGAACAGGTTCGTCGGCATAACGAGGTGGCACCAGATCTGAGCTTCCACGACTATCTGAGCGCCGACGCAGACGCCGACACCGCGGAGGATTTGAATGATTAAGGAATCCTACAGTTAATTTCCGACGCAGAAGAGGTGTGAGAGGGTGCTGACGCCCCAGAAACTGCTGAAGCCCCTGTGCCCGCTCCAGGTCAGGTGATGGACGCTACTGACTTGCTCAGGCGCCTTGCTGGGATTCACGAAGGAACCGAGGACGAGTTGAACTTGCTTGCGTGCTACGGCAAGTCTGTCTGCTTAATGCTAACGAAGCGCACGCAGGCGAAAATCAGACGCTTTGTAGCCAGGAAATAAATTTGTTGCCCCTAGCGTTTTATTGTTGTTATTTTCATCGTGGACTTTTAGCGCACTGGTATAAATTATCGGAAAGCGAGCGCTGCGGCCGCCGTAATTACGATGTAACGGTAGCTGCTGGGATGCGGCTCCTTTTCGGCATTGAATTTGTGGAATCAACTGCTTTTAAAATAGCAGTCCTGAGTTTACGATGTTCTCGATTTAACGAAATGATTCGCGGTTCCCAGTGACTTTGCTAGATCGGGTTTTAACTGTATGGCCTTTCTTTTGGGGCTGGTAACCAGCGCCTCTCCGACAACTCGGAGTGAAGGACACACACCCTTCAGCGGAGCTGTTTCAACCTGAGTTGCATCCGTGCCTGGCGTCGCTCAAAACTGGGCGCGTCGACGTGGAGAGGATGCGAGGAGCCGACGAGCAGGTGTGGGGAGTGCGCGGCGCGGCGCAGATGTTCGGGTGGGGCGGCGCGCGGCGGGGATTGGATGCCCCTAGTGATGACGTAAGCTGTGACGTGCAGTTGTTCTTCTAGTCGAGAGAGACTGCGTGCGCTCGGCGGAATCAGTGTTCCCAACGAAATGATAAGATATGGGCAGACCTAAGAAAAGTCAAGCTAACTCTAGAGAAAAGAACAAACAGCTCCGCTGTTTCCTGAATACTCGCCTCTCAGTTGCGAAGCTGACAGAACTTTTCAGCCTTTAGACCCTGCCTGAAGCATCATCAGTCAAAAGTTTTCCCAAACGAAAGGGAACATTTGGGGTTTCCTTTTTAACACGGAATTGTTTTATTCCGGGATACACGAAGATTTCACCGACGTCATATCCGTCACGGAAATGACGTCAGTACAATGAAGCAAGGGACCTGTAAAAGGTGCACCCCTGCACACAGGCTCTTCTTGCGGGGAGGCAACCTTGAGTACTGAAGAGTGGGTTATACTTAGGTTGTTCGTTTTCGGGTTTTATATTTTAACACGCAAGTGTTTTACGCCGGGATACAGCAAGATTTCGCTGACGTCATATCCGTCACGAAAATGACGCCAGTACACCTTTGCCGAAGCGACCCGCCAGCAGGACGTCGCTCACCAAGCACACCCACAAGACAGCCGCCGACCCGCAAATCATGCTCAGCTGCAGATTTCGCTGCACATTTCACTTTCGCGTTTTTCCGATTCCTATGACAGAGGAATCAACCACAGTATTTTGTAAATTCATCCGCCTGTAAATGGGCGCCGCATATATAAGCCTTTTGACGTTAGCATGGGGCCGGAATATATCGACCCTGGCCATCAACCGCACCGTGGTGAATACGCCGGCTTGCGTCCTAATATCGACTCGGTTATGGTTCGTCGTTATACCATACAGCGAATGCAGTTATTGTTTTTTTCCTTGTAATTGGAAATATTTGTAAACATTGGTTAACATCCGTTCGAACCTAATCGTGCCCCAGTCGGGCCGGAGAGTTATCGACGTTATCGATGCGTTAAAACACTCGGTCGACGGCACCCTCTGCTACAAGAATGAACTCCTTCGCATTAGGTATTCACTTTTGATTTTCGCGCCAATCATTAGGATGTTCCTCCGTTGTCTGTTGGCTTCTCCAAAACGGGTGTAATTCAATTATGAGAGGCACTTCCTCTGGAAGCGGCTTTCGCGAATGCGTGTTG
This sequence comes from Haemaphysalis longicornis, assembly GCF_048455015.1. NCBI lineage: Eukaryota > Metazoa > Arthropoda > Arachnida > Ixodida > Ixodidae > Haemaphysalis > Haemaphysalis longicornis. Next base: position 81,011,458 of record NW_027526225.1, on the reverse strand, counting down.
CTACACTTATGGGGGCTTTCATTTCACTCGAGGCACAAAAAGAGCGAGGGAGTATCTCTTTGGCGCCGCGTTCAATGCTAATCTGCGGGTCGCCGCAGGGCCCTTGAATGGAGAGCTTCTTGGGAGACAGCGCTGCGCGGCGTAATTGCCTCCGTCTAAGTAGGAGCACATCAAACGGGGCAATCAGCGCCGTTAAGGGCCATCGATTTAAAGCGCAGGCTCTTGAAATTTTGCTGAAACGAAAAAAAAAAAGTAATTAAATGCAATCTGCATGTGCATGTACGAACCCGCTGTGCTGGCTCAGTGGCTCGAAGGCGTACATGTGCTGCTGAGCACGAGGACGTGCGTTCGATTCCCGGCCGCGGCGGCCGCTTTTCTGATGGAGGCGAAAAGCGAAAACGCCCGTGTGTTCGAGATTTCGGCGCACGTTAAAGACCCCCAGGTGTTCAAAATTAATCCGCAGCCCTCCACTACGGCGCGCCTCATCGCCTGCGTTGCGTCGGCCCGTTAACCCGTGCAATCAATCGATCAGTCGTATGTACGAATACATCTATAATTTATCGTGGTATTCCATCTTCTTGCCGATTGCGTTCAAATATAAAATTAACAAATTAACCTTGAACTGTTTGTGCAAGACAGAACGCCTTAGCGTTTAACGCATAAACGCGTGGGTGTGTGCTGAAGAGAGTGATTGATTGCTTGATCGATCAAATATTTGTTCAGTGTTTTAAGTATTCATTTACTTAGTGGCTCACTTTGATTCACCGTAACTGTGAAGTAGGTACTGAAACGCTTCTGAACCTGTAACTGCTGTCGTTGGATTCGTTTGTGTGAGACGTCGTGTGGTCGTTCCGAACTCTCACTGGCCTGACGTCAAGAGCACCGGTCCATAAACGGCGCTGTTCGTACGGAACGATTCGGGAACGAAGTTAAAAACAGAACGGCAGGTTCTTTATATGATACGACTGGTGGCTGCACCTCAACGAGTACCTGTCTGTTCTCCGGGTATTTTTGTATATGCCTTCTCTCATTTGAAGGTCGTAATGAGAGAGAAATCCGCAATAAAGGTTACAGAAAAGCCTGGCTCCTATGCGCGACGATAAAAGTTTACTAAAGGCGTTGGACGTGCTCAAGTGTCACGTGCGACGGCTTAGGGCTGCCTTACTGCAAAACGCCGTTAGACGTTGCGCACACTCGAGGACCCACGGGTTACCTTAACTTGCGTTTTAGTCCACTGTCTTTCAAGGTTCGTTTGGGACTCGTTATTATTACTGCTTCTGGACACTTGCACAAATTTCTGGAAGGAAAGATTTAACGATAATTTGTATTTTCCACGCGGTGCGCCTAAAGGAATTGTTGCTTTGCCGCTCCCCTTCGGGCGCTACTACGCATCAAAGGATTTCCGTCGTCGCGGGAAAACCGCCTGGTGTTAAGAGACCTCTTTTTACCCTGCCTGGAAATATTTCTCGGCTTGAGCACCTTTTCATCGTGAACGTTTCTCAAACAAGTGCAGAGGTGTACGGCTTAATTTCAAACTCATAAAAGAGAGGGGTGGTAAGGAGTAAGAAAAAAAAAAAGCTGAAATTAAAGAAAAAGAATACCAGTTAGGTTGCAAAAGGATTTCGTGGAGAGGAGAAGCTGGTGCCATTCAGGTCCGCAAGTTTTCTATCCGTAATACTTTGCCCCTTAGCGGAGGAGTAGCGAAGTGCGTTTTGCCGTTCGAATGCGGGCAGGTTGGGAGACGACTTAGTACATACACCCTTCGTGCGTCGCTCAATAGCGGCTATGAATGGGGGTCGTTAGGGAGCGACGGATCTCTTTCGAGAACACGTCTCTCTTGCATGTCAGACTAGCTGTGCTCAAGATATGGACTCAACCTCGTCGGTTCTTATTTTCTACTCCTCAACGTAGTCGTGCCCTCTATGGAGAGTCTTGTGCATGAAGGGACTGTACCGGAATCTCATGCCCGCTCGAAGAAGCGCTGTCTGCAACTGGGCGCTTTATGGTTCATTTTTTCTCTGCAGTGCTCCGGCAATCAACGACTGAAATGAAATTGAGAAATCTTCGTTTTTCGACGTTAAACCTTCTCACGCTACTGTTGAATATTTCGTGGTGGCGAAACGTGGAGCCCAAAAAAGGTGAAGCGTAGACAGGAGGTTAGCACACTGGAGAGAAGGTAGAATAGCCGTTGATTGGCTGACAGTTCGGAGAGAAAAGAAAAGCGGCAGGGAGAGGCTCGGTTGAACGGAACATATTTTAGCGGTAGAAGGTTGCATGTATGGAGAACATAAAAATTTGCCGTACAGTTCGGTTGCTCTAAGAAAAGCAGGTTGCGTAAACGGGTTAGGGTTTACTACTGGCGCTTATCAGTACTTTAGAATTCGTCTGCGGGTGCGTTATCCGACCTTTAATTACGGTTGCACCTTCGGGTTAGCGTAAACACAAGGAGTCATGTCCCAGCACTATAGGGGGCAAAGCGGAAATTACCCTGTTTCGGGTCTCATTGGCTTCGGGCGTTAGCGCCGGTGAGCCCGCATTGCGAAGTCGATTCCTGACCGGCGCTGATTACACGCGAACAGGTAATAACGGTGGTCGGACAAGAAAAAAAAAAAGCCATTAAAGCAAAGTCCTCGTGGTATTCGTAATCGAATCGCTTTTGTTCCGGTTAAAGCGGTCTTCGGGCTAATGGAGTTCAGCTTTTGTCAGACAACGAATACAGAACATTGGCTACGGGATTGACAAAGAAACTTTACCATCCATTCCTAACGAAAGTTGAGAGAAGTTTGAAAGCCTTCTCACATCGAAACTGCGTGAAAAGTACGTCGAATGAATCGTCAATTCTTCAAAGACCCAAATCGCAAACAAAGAACGAAACCATGCGGCCATTTTCTACACACTAAGTAAACGTACCTACGACGATTTCAATGTCTACCGAGACGTTGATTGATTGATTGATTGATTCATTGATTGATTGATTGATTGATTGATTGATTGATTGATTGATTGATTGATTGATTGATTGATTGATTGATTGATTGATTGATTGATTGATTGATTGATTGATTGATTGATTGATTGATTGATTGATTGATTGATTGATTGATTGAAGGGTTTAACGCGCTGACGCAACGCAGGCGATGAGGCGCGCCGTAGTGGAAGGCTCCGGGTTAATTTTGACCACCTGGGGATCTTTAACGTGCGCCGAAATCTCGAACGCACGAGCGTTCTTGATTTTCACCTACATCAGAAAAGCAGCCGCCGCGGCCGGGAATCGAACCCGCGACTTCGTGCTCAGCTATACCGATACGTGGTTTGTGAGATAAAGGTACGCTATTGTACCCCTTCTTCGTGACCCATGCGTGTACTGTCTTATCTAGAACGGTTCCTTTTTCGCCATTTTCAGGCAACCGTTTTGGCACAATGGAATCCCGCTGTCACGCACGCGCCATGTGTCCAGAGGTCTTATCAGAGCTTTTCGGTCGACCAACCGGTCTACGCGTAAATTCATTAGTTTTTCAACAGGACGCCCTCGGTCTAACTAAGGAATATTTTGCTATAAACTGCAATTACAGATGCCTGACGAGGTGGTGTCAACCCCGTTATCATTTTCAGACGCCGAAGTCATGACAAGAACGTATTATAATAAAGATATCGCAGACTTTTAAAATGTTGAGCGTAAACTCGAGAAAAATGAAAACACAGAGATTTGTTCATATTGATGTGGCAGCAGGTACAAGATAATGTTCCTTTTAAAGACGCAATAAAAAGCTCCTCTCGGTAAGGGCCAGTGTAACTGGATGCATAGGCAAAACTCTAGGGATGGGCCCCACCGGTTGGCGGCTTTCGAATGCTGCGCAGCAAAAAGCGGCTCGCCGCGTGGTTCTGTTTTACTTTCGTGCCTACTTTTTGCGCTGTCCGTTCTACCATACGGAAAGCGCAAAGGAGATTTTCTTAAAGACCTTTAGGAAGATCAGAAGGCGTCGTTTCTTTTTTGCTTGAGTGTACTTGCTGATGAAATCTTGCTTTAAACGGCTCGTGTACGTTGGACACCGGCACCTCTTGCGAAAAAACGCCTGCAGTGCGGCGGCAGGGAACGAAGGGAAGGGTGCGTCTTGTTAACGTGCAGTCGACCACGACTTCACGTGGACGGCTCGGTTGGACGGCGATGCTTGCCCGAAAGGGGATTGGCCGAGAGGTAAGCCTCGGCTAATCTCCGTGTAATTGGGCCACGCAGAATGCGGGCGCGGTCTGGCGAAACGGATCAGGGCCGTGCTGCAATCGCACCGAATTGCTGTGCAATTTCCTTTTTTTTTTCGTTGTAATTCTTTGATCCTTGTGTTCAGCTTGTCAAGGCTGGATATTTACAGATTTCGAACCGAAAAGGTTTAAAATGCAAAAAAAAAAAACCGTTCTTTCCTGGAGACAGTTGAGAGAAGCGGGAAAGCTAAAAGTGCGTCTAACTTTAGTTGAAAGTGTGTCCAATCGATTGTGAAACCTCCAAATAGCCAAATCACAAACGCATAACGAACCCATACGACGATTTCTCGCGGTCTACTTAAGTAAGCACATCTGCGAACAATCTAAATGTATACCAATACGCGGTTTGTGAGATAAAGGTATACTATTTCACTCCTGGTTCATGACCGAAGCGTGCATTGTCTAATCTAGAAGCGTTCCTTTTTCGCCATTTTCAAGTAACCGCCTTGACACAGTGGAAGTCCGGTTGCACGCACGCGGCGTGTGTCTAGAGATCTTAGCTGAGCTTTTCGCTCGACCAACCGGTCTACGGGAAAATGCATTAATTTTTTGACTGGACGCCGTCAGTACCGCTGAGAAAGCGTTCGCTTTAATAAGAATTGTTGTAGAGAGGTTCGTGCACAGATTTTAAAGGCCGCGTGCGTATATCGCTGTAGGTGGCCCGTTTCTTTCCGCTTGCTGTCTTTGAACTCAAACCTGACACACATACTTACACGCGAGCACGAAGAAATTGAAAGGTACACGAAAAATTACTTAAAAGCACTGGGGTAGATGTGCAAGCAGTAAAATTGTATGGTCAATCACGTCCAGTGATAGGATTTTAGGCGTCAGTGGTTTTTTACCGAGGTTATTTTCTCTGAATTGAGCATGTTAGAAACAACCCCCAATTGTTACAGCAAATTGCAGAATTAGTTCTCAAAACAGGTAGGGATAGAGACGGCCCACACGGCAGCCCGAGCACTTATCTCCCGGGCGTACGATGTGGACTCTTCCCTCCACGGAGCCAGATCGACCAGGGACAGTCTCCTCACATTCCGAGAGGTCACACAGCATTACCGCCTCTCCCGCCGCAAGCTTCCACCCGCTCACTCATCCCTCACTCTGGAGGAGGAACGCCTCTGGCGTCAACTCCAAACGGAATCTCTACCGTGCAGAGCCGTCCTCCATCATGTCCACCCCTCCCTCTACCCATCCTCGCTCTGCCCCCGCTGCGGTGAAAAAGCCACGGTCCAACACCAAATGTGGGCTTGTGATGAGGACCCATTCCCTCCAATTAATTCTCCTGACCAGTGGATGGAGGCGTTGGGCCGCTCGGACCCCCAGCTCCAGAAGGAGCTCGTGACTCGAGCGGCTGAAGTCGTCGCGACCCTTCGGGTCGTGCCCACCGCGCCCTAACCCTTTATGTGAATAAAGTTATTTCTCTCTCTCTCAAAACAGGTCTCTATGAAGTTTTATGATGGCGGATCATTCACCCCCCTCTCTAGATGACCCTCCCAAACACACCTTTGTGGCTCCTGAACGGTTCGTTTTTGGATAACCCGATGATGGTCGTATTACAGTGTCCTCACCACTATTTCAACTGTGCATATCGTGCTAAGTGAGCGTTCACAGTGCAGTGAAAAGACTCATATGACTCATAAGACTCATCAACAGGGCCTATTGGCCTCCTCCTAATAAAGTCATCCATTCAATTCCATTCTCTGAATATATGTCTTTACTTCTCAATGCCGCCACGCGTTCGCTCGCCCACGCCAACGCCGCCACTCCCGAACCGCTGTTCCTCTTTTCGTCAATACAGCCATCGTAAAATTTAGGGAGGTCGCTTCGTCATTGGACGGAACTGGTGCGCAGCGATTGGCAAGACGCTTACGTGACCATTGAAGCAATATCTCCCACAGCTCGCGGGGGCTTTCGCCTCTCTTGTATACAATTTCGCGTGGACAAAGACAGTGGCGATTTATCACAATAGATGACTTATTACAGGTGATGCGAAACCCCCAAATCTACTTTCCAACCGGCTATGTTTCCAAACTCAAGTGCGTGGAATATGAAAAAAAAAGAAACGCCTTTAACGATATACTGCACATCAAATGGGGACCGATTTGTGACTGCATTTGTCTCTGAAGTGTACTTTTATACTTTGTTAAAGCAGCTTCTATGCATATTTTGATTTTTTACTCAGCTTCGCGTTCATATTCTCGTTACTCTGGTAATTCACTCCTGACGTTTAGATTAAAGCAAGCTCAGGTTGTGCAAAAAAAAAAAAAGGTCATGGGCCTCACATTTCCCGGTCACGCATAACCGGCAGTTGACGTTCATATTGCGTGCGTTTTCTGTTTGTGCGTTCCCAACAAAACAGGAGCTACGAGGTACCTCAGAGGAAGCCCTTGTGAGAACGGAAGCGCCCGACGTAGAGATAGGTTATCGATTATCGATTTTCTATTGTTTACCCTCGGAGCTGGTCTCTTCGCCCTTCGGTGAATTTTTTTACTGCCCTTGTTTTGACGGTGTTTCTGCTTTCGGTTTTCGCGTTCCCTGCGCAGGTTCCCGGCCAACACCTTGAATGTAGAGGAAGCCCTTTGCGTGTTCCCGTCGTCTTTTTCTTTATGTTTGGTTAATGAATAGTTCGGGCTGAGTTGTAATAACTATTTTGTGTCTTATCTTTGTCTATCGTAAGACGAGAGCGTCGATGTTAGTGTTCTTACTGTAGCAAAGAGAAGAAAAGATCCTTTTCAAACAGAGTTGAAATCGAATGCGCAAGAGCGGTTTCGCTCCTGTACGGACAGAGGGCTGAGTGTCGCCACGATTAGCCGCAGCCATTGGCCAGTTCCACTAGAATGCTTATCGATAAGGTCTCTTCGCAAGCGGTCTGCTGGACCGTGGTAAGAAACACTTCCATTTTTCTTTTTTTTTACGCTTCATATCGTATTTCTGTTTTCTTTGTACCTCTCGAGTGACACGACTACGGCAAGCGGATTCATAGTTCCGCACGCGAAGAAACTATCGGGTCCGTACGCATCACTGATCGAGTAATTCCTTAATTTTTGTTCTTTTTTCGTTTCCTTCCTTGCTTTTTTTTGGCCCTCGGTAGCGTGGAGTTGGAGTTGACGACGCAGAACTTCTTAATAGGACTTTTATCAGCGATCACCCGTGTCTGCGTTAATGTGCTCTGGTTAACGGGGAACGGCTTCTATAAGGTTCTACGACTTGTCGTTACGGGCACGTCATGCGTTCCAGCCAAAATTTCTGTGAAGCTACGAGTACGTCAAAAAAACAAAAACAATATTTTTTATTCTGGTTAGAATGAGAAGAAGTAGAAAGCAAGCTGGAAGCATATTCACGAATTTTGTACTTCTATTGTTTTGTGGCAGCTGTGTTTCTCCATGTTTCAGTGTGTAAGATTCAACGTCCGCTTGCTAAATTCTAAAGAGAATTCACCTGCTTTTCGGTCGAAGCGGTTTGAGTTTAGCCACTAGGTAAGCCTTTTTTTATCGTTATTAGTGGCGATAAGTACGACACTGCTTGGGACCAAGGCTCTAAAAGTTTCAGTGCTATGAAATAGCGCCAACGTTGGTCCGTTGAAGAGAAAACACGCCTTTCCCTTTTCTTCAAATGCAGTTCTCCTTTCGCGCTTCTGTGAGGTTCCTACCGGGAACTTATCCCGCGGTTCGTTCCTTGGCCGTGCTTCATGCTAGCGCGAAACCTTTCTCTTTGCTTCGTATTATCGTTTTCAGCCTACTGTTATCTACGCTTGTTTGGTTTCCTTTTTTATCAAGGGTAAAGTTACTAAGTAAAAATTCTCGGGTGAAATATCCTGCTCGGTCGCTCTTTGGTGCAGAGAATAATCTTCTTTGCTACGCTTGCCTATTCTTTACGCGAGATCGGGGCGCCGTCCATTCTTCCCGTTCGCTTTCTCTGCTTGGTCGGGTTAACAAAGCACAGCCGGGCGCGCGGTTCAGTTGTCCGAGCTTGTTCGGCGGCATCTCCTGCACAAACGAGCCACTGCTCTCCCGCTGAGCGCCGCCGTCGAGCGGTGAAGCGCGCTTTCCAGGGCTGGTTTTGGCGGTGCACTGTAGGACTTGTCACGGAACCTGATCAAACGCCGCGAAAACGTATTAAGTGGGGAAGATTCTTCTTGTTGATACGAATCGTTACGTCGATACACGCAAGAATTCCTGTGAAGACCTTGAATTTGGTGGTTGTATTCTCGTAGGTGAAAGCCGCTTTTTTTTTTTTTTCATTCGAAAGCTAACAAATGGCCTACTAAATAAAACGAAATGAAAATATACTGATCGTAAATGTGCAGGAGAGCGTTCTTATGCCGACTTTGTGCAAATTAAAGCACCCGTATAAGCTTAAGTAGACGCATAAATTTTGGGGAAAAAAGACACTTTGGCAGGAAGCAGATAAAAAAGCAATAAAAAATGGCCGCCATCCCGCCCTGCGGAAGTGGATGCCCAGTGAAGCTTTTGTTAACCATTAAACCACTACACATGCTGATGTGTGAGGGTATGAAATGTTCCTCGTCGTCTCGGCGGGCTTCTCACTGGCGCTCGGCTTCCCTGGCGGCGAAGCCTTACGCGGGCTCTCGCCCTCGAATGACGGGAACCCATTTTCAGGACGCTTCTGGTCAAGAGGTCCAATGAGTCAAGAGGTTCAACGAGTCAAGATTTTATGAGCAGATACCACCCTAGGCCAGGACCACATTTGGGGGTCCCATTGTTCACAAGCGCCTTATCATATATCATGTGGTTGCGATGCTTGTTTTTTTTTAAACAATTAATGAACTCTATTCTGTATGCCTGATTGCAAAGAAATATTGCGCTGGGCTTCTCTGGCGGCAAATGCTGTGTCCTGCGTAGCCTGACGCATGCGCTTGGTGTCTTGGGCGCGAACTGCTGGGTCCTGTCTCGGTTTTTCTTTTTTGTTTAGGGCACAAAGTTTTCCGACCAACGAGAGGATAACAGCTCCGCTATAAAACATTTCGGAACAGTATCCTCATTTCAGTTTCTGGAGTTCATTAACTATGTCCTCTGCTGCGCTCTAGCGTTGCCGCGGAAGGGAATTTGAATTCGTGGACTACGCTGCCACTCCAAGCACGCCTCCTTGTCAGCGTGTTAAACGGAGCGCGAAAATCCGCGGAACTGTTTAAGGTACATAGAGCGGACTTGGATCTCTGTTTCGCCAGGAACTCCAGACGTAGGATTTCAACTTTGACGTCATGGGGTACTACATCGAAAAGGCTATCGTCGAAATGACTTGTCTTTGCTGGGAATTTTCGACCAAGAATAAACCTGCTACCAGAAAGGAAAAAACAAAAACAAAACAAGAAAAACGAGAAACGCGTATTTAAAAATGGTATTTCTCTTCTCGTCGCTAATTTTTTAACGCGTTTGTTTACATTTTTAACTTGAGGCAGTGTACCTTACCTCATGCGAGACGAATGGCCCGTCTTACAGCGCTGATGGCGGCCCCATCTTTCCAATTTCACATCACTTCCGCTCTTCTTTTCGCGGACCGTGAAATAGATTGAGCAGGACTGACATGGTCGCCGCCGGCTTCTCCG
>NW_027526225.1:80967929-81001535 GCF_048455015.1 Haemaphysalis longicornis | reverse complement strand
CTCGACCTGCATAGTTTGTGACGTTCGGGGTTCCCTTCTTGTGCTACGATTCTTTGGTGCTACGATTCCTTGGATGATGGCTGGCGTTCCAATGGGGATGACGCTGCTGCTACAGGCTCCTCGGCTTCACTGCATCTTTATTTGGACCACATAGTTTTGTGCCGTGTTGGAAAATCGCGTCGATCACTCTTTTCGCACCGTCTGACCATCAGAAACGTTGACTTACGTCAGAATAAAATGGTATGAGATAGCCCACGAACGCAGTCGCAGAGGTGAAAACGAATTACCCGCCGCTCCAGTTGTGCGCTACGCATATACATCGGGGTCAGCGAGATTGTATAGATGGCGCGGGTATATATGAGGTCGCAATGGCGTCGGCCGAAGGCGGCGTGTTGTATACACGAGATCAGGTCTTCAGATTGCGCCAGGACCCTGCGATGTTTTTCCACCGACCGTATCTGGATCTGTGCTTCGCTGGGTTTGTGCATTAGCTTTGCTGCTGCTTCGGGTCTTATTGCTTCGGCGTTCGCTATTCCCATCTTCCAATCACTGCGTCTCTTCCGCTTGCACAACCTCTGCTGCCGCATCCGAGGAAGAAGAGCTTCTTAGCTCTCATCTGCGTGGCATATGGAATGCTGCTTTGGATGAAAGGGTAGGAAAAGAAAATAATAACACTCGTGTTGATGGGATATAGGGCTGGCCGAATTGAAGTAGCCGCGGGAACCGCAGGCTCTCGAATCTTTGCGTGGTCGCAACTAGCCCCTGCACTTCCCCCCTTGCTCACGCTCCCCTGTACTTCGCTGCAGCGTACGAAAACTATCGTCGTCGCCTTCGATCTTGTTGTCGCTGATATTGGTCGTCGCAGTGTTCGAATGACTTCCAGAGTCAGAGAACTCGAGCCTGTGGCTTCCGGTTCGATGCGACTTCGCTGAGCGTTGTCGCGTCTTGTCGACATCGGAGTATATGTGTTGTTTTGTGGGATATTCGGCACATAATACGATACGTAGCAGGTGAGAGGTTTTGGAGCGCTTATTTTCTGCGCATTTTGTTAATACTCGCGTATTTTGTGATAGAGTTACGGGTTTGAAATATGTGAACTAGTTTTCTTGATTTCTTGGCGTGTTCTGTTGGATGAACCCGAGGCAATGCATTGAGTGATGAAGTTAACACTGTCCTGCCAATTTGATTATTCGGTTTCGGGGACGAAACCAATATTTTGAAGTGAAGGTGTAGGCTTTTTTTTTTTAGGTTTCGATACCTTGTAATCTTCTTGCTGCGTTCGCTGTCCCTCGTGGCCTCTGGGCAGCCAGAATTTGGGTACAGGCAGTGAACAAAGAAGAGAGAAACGTTTGTAGTGATGAACAGCCGCTGCGGTTCCAACCGGCTAAGACCGAGTGCGTTTACCTCTTGCGCTTGCCCTTCACTGCTGCCGGAGACCGCCTTCTTTCGAATGTACGCGTGGCTCATGCTTACAAAAGTCAACATTAATGATAAGTCCCCGTCGTGCTCAGCCAGATAACAGAAGTAAGCCTCACCCATTACGTTTTGACACCGTTATCCTCAGCGTACGCACCCTCTTTTTTTTTTTTTTGGTTTTTTGTGCCCATTGCTTTTTGCCGTCGCATCCAAATTCCAGTGTTGTTGAGAACTCCTAGCTCTCTCTCTCTCTCTCTCTCTCTCTCTCTCTCTCTCTCTCTCTCTCTCTGTGTGTGTGTGTGTGTGTGTGTGTGTGCGTGTGTGTGCGTGTGCGCGCGCCCTCGTTTGTTTGTTCGTTCGTTCGTTCGTTCGTTCGTTCGTTCGTTTTTTGTTTGAATACTCTGGACAACTGTGGAAGCGAAGAGTTGGGGGCAGGGAGTTGAGGGTGGCAGAGGTTGTGATTAAAAGGGTGAGCGTTCGTGTGGGCCACTTTTCTTCTTATCGGTCACACTCTGCCGTGTTATCGGGTGAGCCCACACGGCCTCCCTTGTGTCCCAGCCTGCTTGTCTTTTTGGTCTTTTTGGTGCCCCGAAACCAGGGCTCGATCCGAGGGCCGAAGCGGGGTCGCCGTATGTTCAAGCAGCCACCGTATATATTCCACCGTGTTTCGTTTCGCCCAGTTCTCTTTCGTTCGTTCTTTTCGTCTCCTCCGTCGAAGCGTTAAGCCGGAAACGCAAACTTCGGCAACCACCCCGGGAATTGATTAGCTGTTCGGTTTGGCCGAGTGGGTCCGTGAGGGAACGAGCCAAGCGAGTAGGAAGGTGTCGAGGGCCTGAAGGCGACTCCGCGAAACCTTACCCCTTGATGCCGAGGTGCAGGCTGGGCTAGGGCACGGTGATGAACGCTCGCCTGAAGGAGCACTGGGGGTTCAGTCAGCGGATCGCGCAAATTTGGCCTCATGTAGGCGCTGGGGCTGTTTGTTCTGCACCACTGCCTCTTGGCCCCACTGGTAATAAAACCGACGAGCAGTGGAGGGCTTTGTGCCTGGCGATCTGACCAGCGCTCGCGATCGCTCGTTCTCGTCTGCTCACGCCCTTGCCTAAGGAACACGGAGTCGGAAGCGGCGCGGACGCGTATACACCGCAGGTCTCGAATTCTGTCGTTCGTTTTTTATATGCGCGAGGGTACTATTCGGCAGCCGTGGTGTATGCTGACCGCTAAGGTTGCTTCTTTTGCTTCCTGTTTCGTCCGCTTTATCTTATGACGTGATTTGTTCTGTCTGTCTTTGCAAATAGGAGGGTTCGCTGGTGTTTGTGTACTGGTTAAGTAATGGTACGGAGCTTCCTTTTTCTTTAAATCGAGAAAAACATCTTTTGTCGTCTGACAAAAGTTAAAGGAGCCGTAAGGAGGTTCAATATCTTCGTCGTAGTGCCTGTTTAACATGCACCTTTTTACTCCGTGAAGTCTTCGCTGGATGAGAATATTCTACTCGTCACTGCTGGTGTCGTTTTATTTTGTTATCTTTTTGTTGTAACATTTCCCATCTGGTTAGCTCCGTTCGAGGTAATTGGCCCTTCTATTATCAGCGGTTGAAATTAACGCTTCGGTGTCTAGTAGCCCTCGAGGAAGGAGACGCCAAACCGGGCATCTATGTCAGAAAGCGGGCTAATCTTCCGAGAGCAAAATGCACAATCAATGCACGCGCTGCGTGCTGCTGCACATTAGTCCGTCATCTTCCGCGTTGCAGGACTCATCCGAACCACGTGACTTTTGTCGTGTCCGCTCCTTTGGGAGCGGTGATGCGAGCAAAAGACTGACGCCACTCCGATGTAGCCGCAAACAAGAAAAAGCCCCGTGTTTATTTCACAGCCGCGTTTTATACAATCCAGCCAGTGACGCCACCTCGGCCCGCGCACCCTGGTGCGCAGCCGCAACAGAGATAACAGATAACACGACATCTCCCTTTTTTTTTTTAAAGGGTTTTCAACACAACACAAAAGTAATCTACAAAGCCCCAACAGAAACAAGTGAACGTATCAACTGTAGCCATATCGCTCTGGCGGTCTTATTTCGCGGCCGTAACATGTCACATAACCGCCCGGCCTTTGTTTATTCAGCGGAGTGGCCGGCGTTAGATTCAACGTGGAAGGCTCTGAAGAGGCGTTGCCTTCCTCGGATTGCCCCGTAGCGTTGGGAGTGGCAGGAAAGTCGTAAGACGGGGCATGCCCGCTGGTTCGCTCACTGTACCTAACCAATGGCCTCCTGTTTCTCTCCAGCTCCGCTCCGTCATCGGTCCGCACCCTATACGACCGAGGCCTCAGGGCTGAACTCAACACCGTTGCCGGCTTTTTGCAGTCTTTTATCCACACCCGGTTTCCTGGTGCGAGGGGTGGCAAGGGGGTAGCCGCATGGTGACGGTCGTAGTCGATCCTTTGCTTGTTCCGAACTGCCTCGTCTCTGCTTTGAAGGCTCCTGAAATCCCGAGCCTTTGATGGTACAAGTTTTTTTCGGATGCACCGGGAGCGTAGAGCGTAAGCGCCTGCCCATCAGTAGCTGGGCTGGACTTGTGCCCAACGGCCCAGGGGAGTCTCTATACGCCAGGAGGGCTAGGTACGGGTCAACCGATTTTTCCAAGAGCCGTTTTACAGTTTGTACCGTACGCTCGGCTGCCCCGTTTGATTGCGGGTACCTGGGGCTGGATGTGACTTGATGGAAGCCGTAACTGGCCGCAAACGCAGCAAATTCTGCAGACGCGAACTGAGGACCGTTGTCAGTCAACAATTTCTGGGATCCCGTGCCTGGCAAATACGCTCTTCATTTGTACAATGACCGCCGAAGAGCTTGTGGAAGATAATAGGGCGAGCTCCGGATAACGAGAAAAATAGTCTACGACCACAAGGTAGTCTCTTCCGCGCAAGTGGAAAAGATCAGCTCCTAGCTTTAGCCAAGGCAAGCTGGGAGACTCTGATTGCATCATCGGTTCGGCTTTTTGAACGCGCAGCGTCGCGCAGTCCTGACAACTATTAACCAAAGCTGCCAGCTCGGCGCTGCGACCTGGCCACCACACCGATTCCCGAGCCCTTGCGCGACATTTCACAATGCCCTGGTGTCCCTCATGCAATGAACGGAGAACTTCGCTCCTTAGACTCCGAGGCACCAAACGAGACCCATGCAGAAGAACACCGCCACATATCGTGAGGTTTGCTCTTTGCGACCAGTAAGGACTCAGCCAACTGCTTACTTTTGCGCAACGGGGCCAGCCTGCCCTACAATACCAGCGAAGTTGTTTGCAAGTCTCATCTTTTTCTTGCGCCCTCTTCATTTTGTCCCAGTGTGCTGAAAATTTGAGTTCGCCAATACAGCCTTCTACGTGGCTCGACACTTCGCTGCAACCTAGCTCTCCCATCGCTAAACCAGCTTCCTTGCACGGTGCCCGGGAAAGAGCGTCGGCGGTACCAATCTGCTTTCCTGGGACATAAGATACCGAAAAGCAAAATCGCATGAGCCTTAATCGGAACTTTTGTATTCTGGGGGGCAGCACATCAATCGGCGACTGCCCCAGCAGCGATACAAGCGGTTTGTGGTCTGTCTCAAATTGAAATTCCAGCCCTATCAAAAAACACTCGAGCCTTTCTGCCGCCCACGTCAGCGCCAGCGCTTCCTTTTCTATTTGCGCGTATCGTTGCTCCGTTGGTGTTAATGACCGAGAGTGATACGCAACGGGCCGCCTTTCGCCGTCCGGCTGCACTTGCATCAGCACACAGCCGAGACCTACCGACGATGCGTCGGCCGACACAATGGTGCGCAGCTTGGGGTCGAATTTCGCGACGCATTGCGCCGAGGTGATCAATGCTTTTAGAGCCTCGAATGCTCTTTGCTGAGGCGGGCCCCAATGCCACTCTCTGTCTTTCAAGAGCAGACTGCGGAGCGGTGCTGATACGTCAGCAAGATTGCTCACAAACCTTGCCAGATAGTTTATCATGCCCAAAAACCTGCGTACATCCGCAACACTTTTTGGCGTAGCCATCTCGTTTATGGCGTGAACTTTTTTGGGATCTGGCCTGATTCCTGAAGAATCGACCACGTATCCTAAAAACGCTACCCGTGTGACACAAAAAGAACACTTTGCCCGATTAAGTGTCACGCCAGCTTTTACGAGCCTTTCGAGTACTGCGTGCAGCCGTTCGTCGTGTTCCTGTTCCGTTGATCCGTAAACCAAAATGTCATCCATTAGGTTCACCACCCCTGGGAGGCCCTCCAAGATTTCAGCCATTTGCTTTTGGAAGTATTCCGGAGCCGAGCTGATACCGAACGGCAGTCGCTGGAAGCAGTACCTACCGAACGGAGTGATAAAAGTTGTCAGCTCCTGGCTTTCTTTTGCCAACTTAACCTGGTGGAACCCGGAATTGGCATCCAATTTCGAAAAGTATGTGGCCCCCGCCAATTGCCCAAGGGCGTCGTCTATAGTTGGCAACACAAACTGTTCACGTAGGACGCTCTTGTTCAGCTGGGTTAGGTCCACGCATATTCGCACTTCCCCGGATGGTTTTACTACTGGCACTATTCCTGCACACCATTTAGTCGGACCGTCAACCTTCCGAATGACCTCACTTTCGACCATTTTGTCCAACTCTAGTTTGATAGGGTCCTTTAACGGAATGGGTATTCGTCGAGGTGTAAAAATTGCGAAGGGAACCGCGCCCTCCTTCATGCGAATGGTGTATTCGCCGGGCATCGTGCCCAGGCCACGAAAGAGCTGCGGATACAAGTACTCGTACTGTTTATCATCAACAGCATCAACAAATTTGACCACACCGAGGGCTTCAATTGCTGGGAGCCCTAGCAAAACACACTGCAGTGACTCAACAACGTACACTGTTTGTCGCACGGTTTTGCCTTTCCAAACTATCTCAGCAGGAAAGGAACCCTTAACATCAAGGCGCTCATCTGCGGCGCTCCTCAACACAGCTTGTGATTTGTCTATGCGAGGCGGAACACCGGGGAAATCGGGCGGAACGACAGTGACCTCGGCTCCCGAATCAATTTTTGCACATACGCGTACATTGTTAATACACACTTCCGCGTATCTGGCATTACAGCTGCCGAGTGTCCCGAGAAAAAAATTTTGTCCTTCGCCTTCTAGCACAGACACGCCCACCTGGTTGTTTTCCTTGGACTTCTGGCAGACCACGGCGAAATGTCCTTTGGTTCCACAAAGGTGGCACCGTGATAACCGTGCGGGGCACCGGGTTCTCGCATGATTCTCACGTCCACAGAACCGGCACCCTGGTAGTCGGCGGTTTTCTCGTGACCATGGCTGCAGCGACTGTCGTTGCTGTTCGGTGGTGCGCCCCTCCCGGCTGATAAACGGCTCGCTCGGTGTCCGTTGAATGGTGCCCAGTTCTCCAGTCGTTGCCTCGTTGCTGTCGGCCCGAAGTTCCAGTTGCTGTCGGTGGACTGTTTCCTTGAGTCTGGCCTTCGCTAGAGCGGTCGCTAGCGTAAGAGTGGCATCCATCTGGAGAGCTTCTGACAGCTGTGCGTCTCGGAGGCCTACGACAAATCTGTCCCTGATCATGCGCTCCCGGAATTCTGCAAATTCGCAGCGGTCGGCTAGCTCATGCAGGGCTGTCACAAACTTGTCCACGCTTTCTCCGGGCTCTTGCTTCCGGCGATGAAAATTAGCGCTTTCGTAGACTATGTTCTTGGCGGCCACGAAATGAGCGTCAAACTTTGTCTTCACCACCGCGTAGCTTCGGGGCTCTTCCTCCGTCAGGCCGAACGTTTGAAAAATTTTCCTGGCCTGCCTGCC
The DNA here is from genome assembly GCF_048455015.1 of Haemaphysalis longicornis. Taxonomy (NCBI): domain Eukaryota; kingdom Metazoa; phylum Arthropoda; class Arachnida; order Ixodida; family Ixodidae; genus Haemaphysalis; species Haemaphysalis longicornis. The sequence continues at coordinate 80,994,310 of NW_027526225.1, read as the reverse complement.
CATGGTGTACAACAGCGTCCTCACCTGGGCTTCCTCCGTTCTGTCGTTGAGCCCCGATGCGTAGCGGTAGTCGTCGAAGGACGTAATCCATTCTGGCCACTCGGAAGTCCTGTCGAAGTTGAACGGCGCAGGCGGTGGCAGGGCGGCCGCTGGTGGGCTGGCTGCCGCTTTCTGGTCCGTCATCGTACGAACGAGTGCAGGGTGAATGCCGCAACGCCACCGAGGGAGAGGAGGCTCATCCCACTTCTGACACCATGTCGTGTCCGCTCCTTTGGGAGCGGTGATGCGAGCAAAAGACTGACGCCACTCCGATGTAGCCGCAAACAAGAAATAGCCCCGTGTTTATTTCACAGCCGCGTTTTATACAATCCAGCCAGTGACGCCACCTCGGCCCGCGCACCCTGGTGCGCAGCCGCAACAGAGATAACAGATAACACGACAACTTTTCCGCGATAGGTTCGAAACACCTTTTAGAATTGATTGATTGTGGGGTTTAACGCGCCGACGCAACGCAGGCGATGAGGTGTGCCGTAGTGGAGGGCTCCGGATTAATTTTGACCGCCTGGGAATCTTTAACGTGCGCCGAAATCTCGAACACACGGGCGCTTTCGCTTTTTGCCCTCATCAGAAAAGCAGCCGCCGCGGCCGGGAATCGAACCCGCGTCCTCGTGCTCAGCAGCAGAACGCCGTACCACAAAACACTTTTTACAACAATCAGTACTGACTGAACCGTTTATATTTCACGGAAAAGCGCTCGTTCTTTGTTAAGATCGTTTCTAATAGGAGAATACATAAATAAATGTTAAATTCGATTTAAATTTTTTTACCAGTATTTGTGGCTGGCTTTCTGAGCTAAAAGCTGCAGTAGCAGCTTGACAAGGCCCAGCAAACCGTTACGTGGAAGCAACCTCGACAGCATTAACAGGTTATGCAGTTTCGCGACATAACAGAAGAGAAAAATGTGCACATTAAATATACAAAAATTGTAACAACGAAAACATAAACCTTATAAACCAGAGCAGAGACAATGTGCAGAGACAAGTCACATTAAATTGTCGAAACGATTACATTTCGAAGAAACGATTACAGAGAAGAATCAAGAACCAATCAGCTCAAGCATCTGCAAGTTGAGGAGGGAAAAAAAATTACGTACATAGCTTTCGAGATAATTCAAATTTATCAACAAGGTCACAAAATTTGTCGCAGTTCAAGGAAATTAGTCTGCTTTGTGCTTATATCTATTTAGAAGACATGGGAGATCGTGTTTTAGTGATTGGAACTAACATTTAGTGCGAAAATGCTCAATGGACTGCATAACTACGTAACTGCGCAAATCCATGTGCTAGCCAATTTTTCGTATTGTCATCTCCGCATCTCGGACCTGAAGCGAAGCCTACGAGCTGCAATGAAAATAACACAAACGTAACCGCGTGGTGTCGCGGGAGCAGTTTAAATCTGATGTGTTAGAAGCGATCTTTCATATGCGCCATCGTGTGCAAAGCATTTACGAAGCCTTAAACCGCGAATACGTTTGTCTGATCATATGCCCCGAGCTTTCGCTCCCTCTCCGAGGCAGTACATCTTCGCCACAACGCGAAATCATCCGTTTGTTTTGCCGATATAAGCTAGGCATGCTTACACGGCGCCCATCTCTTCGTCACGCGTCTTGGCGCTTCTTTGGTTCACAGCTTGCGTCTCTTAAGATTCCGAAAAAGCCGACTCGGGAGCATCACGTGCGCCGTAGCTTATCCAGCTGAAGATTCCCTGAACAGCGGTCTCTTCGATCCAACACAAGGAATTCGAGGGGATGAGGGCTAGTGGAGTCCCACGGGTTCGCTTCGAATGGAACAAACAAACAAACAAAAAAGAAAAAATGTCGGCACGCAATAACGCAAACAGGCAGAGAAAAAAGAGGAAGTGCTATAGGAAATGGCCATGGAAGAAAAAAGAAGCCGTTCTTACTTTTTCCTCGCCGTATAGAGGAGTGGCTCCGATGCGTAGACGTGCTGATGCAGCGCGGATCCTTTGTTCTTCGCTCCGAGACGCCGGCATAAGATACTGCCGCCCAGCTTTTACGGGTCTTCGGAGGTCGCCTTGAAAGCCCCGCACCTTGCCTCCCCCCCTTCCCCTCTTCCCCCTTTTTTTTATCAACTGCTCCTCCCTTTCCTCTGGGAGGTTGTCGCTTTCTATTTGCGTTATTCCTCCGCAGCTTTATATTGAGTGCAGTCCGTCTTAACGCACGGCTGCGCCCTAAATAAGCGAGTTTGAGGCTCTCTGCCGTCCGTGTTAAAAAGCGGGCGAGCTTTGCCTGTATGGACCGCTTTCCTGTGGAGGCTGCGCTTGTAAGCCTCTTGTGTAGAGTGCATCACGTCGTCCGAGATGACCTCTCTTCTCTCGGGCTTGCGAAAGCTCTGAAGCTTTGTTTTGTGGGGATTTGTTTGCTTGATTTGTGGCGCGGTCGCGCCTTGATTTTTGTGAACTCAGTGTCTAGAGCGCCGTCCGACGGTGCTTCAGCTCAGACCTGCAGCCATTGCTATCCGCCATACGGCGACATTTGAATTTTATTTAAGAGTAAGCTATAGCAGGGGCAGAGCGTCTGCCGTTGTGGTGGAGGTTCCGTTTGAGCTTCCTGATATTCCTGAGTTTCGTGGTTCGTGTACGGCTATTTATTTGCTCATCTCTATTTTCAATTATAATTTTCGTGGCTTTGATCAATTTCTGGTGTTTCGGATGCTTCCTGGTCATTAGGTAATGTTAAGTTAGGTTAAGTGACATCACGTTAGGGAGAGCGAACTAGTGCCATGCACGGCTTTTTGTTTTGCGATATGACCGGGGACGTCAGTTTAGTTGGGTACCGCCAAACGGCACTTTAAACACAGCCTTTGGCGAAACTCGTTGCTGCTCGGGTTCCGGCGTCGTCTTATCGCAGTCTGATCACTTTACGCGCTCTCGAGGATCGTCTAAGTGGTTTATTGCTAGTTATTACAACCAGGTCTAGTGTTGTCGAATTTAGTCGGCAGAACTTAAGCATGGCTTTTAAGTGATGTTATGCGGGAAGGGCAATATTCTATAATTCCCCGTCCTTTGCGAAAGCATATACGCGTTGACGTGACAGGTCCGAGAGGTGGTTTCATTAACCTCAATTAATTACAGTAAGATCAAACCCGCTTTTGGCTCTCTTTTTATTGTTCGATATCGTTTGACTCTGCGTCCAAAAAGGCCTCGTAATGAAACACGACGTGACTCGGCCTTAATTAAGTCGTTTCATTTTTCTTGCGGTCTTGAATACTTCTCTGGCCTGTGTGATTTGCGTAGCGCCGCTCTCCAGTTCTCTGTTTCTTGGAATTTTTATGCTCGGTGGCCTTTTTTTTTTTTTTTTTTTTTTTACGGGGAGTTCTAATTTAGGCTCCTTGTGGCTTTATTCAATCTTTATATTAACATTTCATGCTTATGAAGTCGGAAAGAGGATCGGGAGGAGAATAAGCGATAGGAAGGATGTTTTGCCAACGTTCTTGAATTTGTGTGGACAGCTGTTCAGCTTTTATTGTTCTCATTGTATGCTCTTCACAGCAGTGATATCAACATTTTTTCTCCTAGCTTGGTCACACGCAACGCTACGTACGCGCACTATGCGTACTGTACGCCTCTCAAGAGATGTTTCGGCAAAAGGATTGTTTTAGTAATTTTGCTTCGGTTGTTATGTTCTCACGAACTGATCGATTGATTGATTGATTGATTGATTGATTGATTGATTGATTGATTGATTGATTGATTGATTGATTGATTGATTGATTGATTGATTGATTGATTGATTGATTGATTGATTGATTGATTGATTGATTGATTGATTGATTGATTGATTGATTGATTGATTGATTGATTGATTGATTGATTGATTGATTGATTGATTGATTGATTGATTGATTGATTGATTGATTGATTGATTGATTGATTGATTGATTGATTGATTGATTGATTGCGGGGTTTAACGCAGTGACGCAACACAGGCGATGAGGCGCGCCGTAGTGGAGGGCTCCAGATTAATTTTGACTACCTGGGGATCTTTAATGCGCGCCGAAATCTCTAACACCGTGGTTCTCAGCCATGGCTGCCCCGGGATGGCTGCCCCGGGGACCCCTTTTGGGCTTGCGAAAACGATGGCGGACCCCACGATGGAGCACATGTTGATCGGTGCCATATTGCCAAACAGCCTCAGCTTACGTCGCCGACACACTTACCTATACAATGCTCGCCTTTTCTGTTTGACGTTAATGGCGATGCGCGTCATAATGTTAAAACAATTTGCTCTTGAATTTAAAAGTCTTCGAAACACTGATATGCTGCCTTTTCTGATTTTTGCTTCTCACAGTTTACGTGTTGTTCAAAACGTAGATGTTAAAATACGGTGATGCGGAGAAACGAAACGTAGATGTGATGCGGCGAAGACACCTGTTTGCATTGCAAGCAAGTGCTGGCAAAATCGAGAAAAGAATGGCGGGGGCGGGGGGAGGGCGAGGCGGGGAGTTTTGAGGGAGGCTTCGTGGACCCCCATCTGAAAACCGCTGCTCTAACACACGGGCGTCTTTGCTTTTCGCCTCCATCAGAAAAGCGGCCGCCGCGGCCAGGAATCAAACCCGCGACCTTGGGCTCAGCAGCACAACGCCCTTACTGAGCCACCGCGGCGGGTTGCTCTCACGAACTTGAGGCCTCTAAAGCGACGTTTCGGCAAATTGAACATTGTATGTTCTCGGCCTTATCGTGGCGTGCTTCGTCTGGCGTATATATGCAGCGGTTTCTTACCGTTCACAGGCGCCGTGACTGCTTTATTGCCGCCGTGCCAAAAGTTTCTGAATATACTTCTCGCATTTTTTTCGTTACACTCTCATTCATGTACCGCCCTTCGCCAAGAGCGAGGGATTTTTTCGAGATCTCGAGTTATTTCATGTTTTGTGAGACTTACACATTATTGACGTTCGGTGTGTCCATTGTAGATGTCCTTCGTCTTTTTAGTCTTCGGAACCACCCTCTCGGCTCAATCAGCTCGAAATGCAAGACGAGGAAAGCAGACCGACACTGTTAAATGTAGAATAAGGGGGTATAATAATAAAATGGCTCGTATGCCGACCTTATAAAATTTGCATGCGGATGTGTCGCTTTAGTTACTCGCGTTGAATTAATTAACACCTGTGCTACACGACCGTTTCAAAGGCCTTCCGAAGGCCGTTGAACCAATTGTCTATCGAGTGTCACATTGTAAAAGCACAGTGCGCACTTGCAGGCGAGCGTTCAATTGTCAATTGAAAGTCGCCGTGTAGCACAGGCATAAGACACACTGCAGCCGCTATGGTTTCGAAGTATTGTCCTTATTTTTTTAAAGTTGCGTGTACTTGATGACAAAAATTATAGAGAGAGAAATAATTATTTATTGGAGAGTTTAGCTCCAACCCAAACAGGAGCTGGCTACTCCAGGCATTGGAGTATACAAAAGGTACAAAAATTATAATTTTAACAGCGAAGCTGCTTAGCAAATCGTAAATTTTCGTGTCCGCAGTTAAGAATACCAAGAAACTGCCGAGCGCGCTCACGTGAGCGCGGACCTCGCGGCGACCGCCTAGCAGTTAACAAAACCGAGTAAATGCCCCTAGCGCTCGTGTGTGCGTGCCTCGCGACGACCGCCCAGCGTCTCTTGCGCATGTTTGTCAAGCCAAGAATACCCACTGGGGTGGATTAGCCAAGATTGGCAAAAAAAAAAAAAAAAAAAAGCAGCGTTCGCCGTAATCGTGGCAACACTTGCTCGGAACGGGAATGACAGGTCATACACTACGCCCATCCAAGGTGACGTCCAACTATTATCAATTGAAAAAAAAAATTAAAGCTCACACTTATAGGAACAGCGATGGAGTAAAGGTTGTTGCGGCAGCGAAGAAGAAGCATATCGGCTGCAATCGCGGACTTAAACCTTCGTGATGGTCTTGAATGTTGCGTACAGCTTCGCTGCCTTGAAGTCTTACGCGTTAGTGTGAGCTTTCTTCGTTTTTTTTTTTTTTTTAACGGAAAGTGGTTCGAACTGACCCAGGAACTCATGAAAAGTGTCCCGTACACGACGCCAAATAAGGCAGATACTCCCGAATGAGAATTCTTAGGTAGTGCGTGATCATTTTTTATAATGGCTCGTCTGTGTTCGTGCATCTCTGCGTACGCTTTCCTTGGAACTCGTATGCTCTATGGAGGGCGTTTGTATATACGGCCTTTGGTTTCTGTATGGTTCCTTTAGTTGTAGCCACATAGTAGGTGCATTTCCTTTGAGTAAGTGATCCACGTCCAGCTTGGCGCTTCCAGTGCAGCCGCGGACCTAATACTGGTAACACTGTTAGAAATTATATTCCTTCGGTTTCCACAGGCCTTCTTATTCCCGTGTTAATGACCAACCAGAGTGAATCGAAGCTAAAACAGGGTCATTATCTTGAGAATTGCGCTATATGCTGAATTATTTGTCAAACATTTAGAGGATGTTGAATACGGATGGTGTGTTTTTCTTTTTTGAAGTGCAGAACACTTTAGGGGCTCGCTTTGCCGTCTTACCCCTTTCGGTGGACCCAAGAAGAGCCACACTGCGCTCCGTCGTAGCGACTGTCGTCGCGGCGTAACCCAGAGGCTTCGAAAGCCAAGCGGTTTATGTAGTCATAAGCGTTAGAAACTTGTGAACCCCTGGCGCTTGTCATACATCTCCCCGTTGTTTAGCGCAAAGAAAACTTCATGTACATTTGATACAAAATATACGTAATTAACCGGCAGCGCCCGCGTTGATTTAGCTAGGTACGCTCGTTGGGTTTCTTTTTACGATAGTAAGCGAGAAAAAAGTGACAGTGCAACGCCGCCACGTGCGGGAGGAAAAGCAAGCACAAAAAACAGAAATCACGCTGGCGCAGTTCCAGGCAGGGGGCGCGCAAGCGCTGCGAAGGCGGGAAATTTGAATTGCATTGGGTGGTAGAAGTGATCAGATAACGGCGCCACAGCCCAATTGGGCGAATCACTGCTCCGCACTTTCGACAGCTTTCGCATTGAGTGGAACGGCTTTAATTTGTTTGTTATTCTGTTTTCAAGGGGCAGTGAGGCAAAATGGAAACAGTACTTTCCTTTTACTCCGCCGGCTAAGCGCTTTCATATACCGTCTGGCTTTGTAGCAAAGTCCAAATTCTTTCATGATCAACTATTCTGCGTTCTTGCTGTTCTCTTTCGGTTTGCTGTGCCGGTGATTGAAAAAAAAGTGCCTCCAAATTGAGATTACTTTAGCGATGTTATTTCCTTCGTTGTCACCTGCGAAGTGTTTAACGCAGCGTTTTTGTCTTAATTCTCTGTTTTGAACTCGAGATGCTAGTTTTTTCGGTATTTATTTTTGGCACTCGAGCGGTACAGATGCCACATATTCTAGCATCGCAACGCTCTTTATAGAAACAAACCCGCCGCGGTGGCTCAGTGGCTAAGGCGTTGCGCTGCTGAGCACGAGGTTGCGGGTTCGATTCCCGGCCGCGGCGGCCGCTTTTCTGATGGAGGCGAAAAGCAAAAACGCCCGTGTGTACGAGATTTCGGCGCACAATAAAGATCCCCAGGTGGTCAAAATTAATCCGGAGCCCTCCACTACGGCGCGCCTCATCGCCTGCGTTGCGTCGGCGCGTTAAACCCCTCAATCAATCAATTTATAGAAACAAGGTTCATGTGATTAGACGGTAGAGGTCTCATGACGTTGTGATCGTTGCATCATACAAAAAAATAGAATGAAATTTATATCAACCCTTTTACGATTCCCCGCTTATTTCGGTGTACATCGGACTGGAAATTCGCCTGGAGCGTTACATAAATTTGGTTGTAAGCAGCTTGCATTTTGCCACGTCACGTTAGAGGGCATTTACGTCATCGCCATTACTCGAAACAGATAGCGTAGTAACAACTGATTGATTTAAGGCCGCCTTCCCACCCACTTCCCGCGTCACGCCTGTACGCGGGTAGGCTTTGTTGCAATATACATTTGGTTGCAAGGAAGCACCCTTTACAGGGATAACATGTGAGTGATATACGTGGGCTCTCCATCTTCCCGCTGGGTAGGCTTTGTCGCAGTATGGAACGTCTTGCTGGGAAGCACCGTCTACACAGGAAACACTGGACTTTCCTGGCAAGGGATGATCTTCTTGGTAATATGGAGCGCCGGCAGAATTAGGGAGGGCAGAGGAAAGGTAAACGTAACTGTTGTTTTTCTGTGCACTTATTTCTGTCCTTTCTTTGTCTGCGCTGTTGCTTACCACGATATAACTCAAACCAAATCGCCCAACTTTATCGTTTGTTAAAATGATCTCCTCCACGTGGAGTACATTGTGCTGTCTGTCATACGTGTGTGCCGGCGGAGAACATTGAAGGCATGTTGGTTGACTAATCGTATGGTGACCTGTTACTTGAGAGCTCCAAGTGTTCAGGAGTTTACAGCGAAGATATTCATGAGTATGGTTGTTTCAATATTTCACGTGGGCGAGAAACTTTGCTTGAAGGCCAACTTTACCGAGAGTGCTGAGCAGAAAACTGCTATCAGTCCCGTTTTTATCAAAACCGCCCCCAAAACAATTATATCGCAATGGCCGGTAAGGCAACTATGTCATTAATCCGAGATATTCTTGCGTAAATAGCCTGCCCTCCAATTTGTTTGTAGAAATTAAAAAAAAAATTTTTTGATAAGAAGCTCTGGCGACACTACCCAACCTACAACTTACCATGCGTATCTTGTAAGCGTTACTGACTTCAGGAATCCGGCGCTGTTGTTTAGCCAGCGCCGCCGTCGGACCCTATATAAGGCCACCTTATGAGTGTACCGACGGCGCGTCTACGCAGTAAGTTGTACCGACGGCGAGAAGGGGCCGCAGCCCGTGACAAGGCGTGAAGGGGGCAACTTGACCCACAACACGCCCGCGCTCGGGAGGCACCTTTCGATCGCCCCCAAATCTAGCTGATGTCCGCAACCCTCGACAACACCCCCATGATTAGGAAGCTTTAGTACTCAACCATATCACTCAAAGGTCGCGTGTTGATATTTGTGGAGTAATTTCCAAAGTGTTAGCGTGTGCTGGCGAAACTGTGAAGTCTGTGACAATCACTCAGCGGGAAGGAGGTTGTGGGCGTGTGGCTCATCGAAGCCTTCACGACTGGGGGGTGTTTCTACTCGACGCAGGTGCCTCGGCAGCGCATTAGCGATTCGCTAGAGTGACAGTAATGGAGGGAGGACAAATGGGTGTGTTCCCTCCTGTGGGAAGCTGTTCATCTTTCTAGTGCGAAAACGCCTTTTTTTTTTTTCCTGCTTGTTTGCTGGTTTCTTCGCGAAGTTGCGCTGCGGTTCGTAGCAGAATGAAGTAAAGAAGGGCCAAAACCGCAGGGACAATGCTTCAACCTGCGTTAATGTCCGATGACACGAGCGAGGCCACCACCTCCTGTTGAGAGACATGGATTGCTTCAGTCGGTGCTTCGCTTACAAAGTCTGCTCCTCCGAAAGTGGCATGCCGAGGTTGGCTCAAAAGCATTAGCTGTGGTATTTGCTGGAATCTCTGGCACATGTGGCGACTGCGATTAGCAAGGACGGATTGTGGAGGAGATCACATGGGCTGAGGTAGAACGAATTAAGTTAGAAGACGAAGTAAAATCAAGGGGGAAAGAAAGTAAAGTATATGATTGCATGTTTACATTTTTTTTTCTGTTGAGCTAGGAGCGACGGGTTTAAGAGCGTGATGATAAGGTCACTAAGGTTACGTAGGAATTTGCCAGGCACAACTTTCGATTGATTGTGGGGTTTAACGCCCCGACGCAACGCAGGCGACGAGGCGCGCCACAGTGGAGGGCTCCGGATTAATTTTGACCGCCTTGGGATTTTTAACGTGCAGCGAAATCTCGTACACACGGGCGTTTTTGCTTTTCGCCTCCATCAGAAAAGCGGCCGCCGCGGCCGGGAGTCGAACCCGCGTCCTCGTGCTCAGCAGCACAACGCCTTAGCCACTGAGCAGGTACAACTTTCGATACTCCTTCGAAAACATCGAAGGTGTGCGTAACTTGATTTTATTTATTGCAGGGAAAAACAGTTCGGTTTATCTGCATCAACGTAACAATATAAAGCTTAGAGTGACGAGCGTCCTTTGTTGCGCCGCATACTGGTAATTCCGGAATGAAAAAAAAATTATCTGTTTAAGCGAGATGGAGGTTATCGCGGTCCATTAATCATAGGCAATTAGACGTAACAAATGTGATCGGGCATTGCTGAGAGCTCGACGTATGAAGTCTGTTTACAGCCAGATTACTAACAAGAAAAGAAAAAAAAAAGTCCAGAGCCATCTCCACTAACGTGAAACCTGGGGAGAGGCGAAGCATGCAGTGTATAGATGTATTTTTGGCGCCTTGGCGTTTTCGCCAATGGAGGTGCAACCGTTTTGGGGTTGAGGTATACAGCTTTGCTGTAAAGGTCTCTTGTCTTTGAAGCACGGAGCTCAGCTAGCCAGAGGCTTAAACGAGCGCCTCGGTGTTTTAGTACCGTGACTACACGAAACGATGGTTACGACGACGAAATTAGACGCCGACAGCCCGAGCCCCTCAGGGGCTTCGCCGTAAGAAAAAAGGGGGAGGGGCAATTTGAAGCACTCGCGTGATTGAGGTGTAATATTGCTATGTCGGACGTCGGTTTTGTCTATATTTTGCTCTCCTTGTTTCCTCCCAGTGCCAGCCAAGGTTGAAGGCGGAGTCCGGGCCTCAGTGCTCAGCATTCCAGTGGGGAGCACGATCGCGCTACGCTGCAGCGCCCGTGGAGACCCGCCTCCCACGATAACCTGGTGGAAGAACGGAAGACAGGTGAGTTCGCCCTTTCCCACCTCGTATTGTAGGTTGCGTAGCTTCATTAAATTTCTTTTCCAACAACCCGGTGAAATGTGCTTTTCTGATGCCAGGCTCCACTCGACAACAACGCGCGGGTTGCAAGTGCGGATAAATAGCAAAGTGTCTGCCGATTGTATTCACATTTATAGTTTATGCTCGTGTAGAACTTCTTTTCGGACCAGTATGCGTTGCATGGGCTAGCTGGTTTGGAGACGTTGTAGGAAAGTCTTGGCGCTGAGGTAAGCGGTCACAGAAAAAAGTGGCGGCACGACAGCTTTTTAACGAGAAATATTAATTGTTTTTTGTTTGCGAATATGCTTGGTGTTCAAAATTAAGATGTATGTTTTTTTTTTTAAATTAGGCACTGGCAGGCACGCGAAGTCCATCTGGGAAAAGAAGTTATGTGGCCAGGAAATGACAATTATCGCTGTCAGCAGCATGATTAACCAAAATTGAACCCTTTTTTGTTGACTGCAGTAAGTGGGTGTGTTTATATTGACAAGTTAGAGGCAGTCGTGTTTCTAAACAGTATCAGTTGGAAGAATTCTTCTGGTGTGCCTGCACTCTGAGATATGCGACTCCAAATTTAAAATTGTTGTCGCATATGATTGCGCATCGAAGAGAGCTAGGATCGGCCGCAAAGCTCCTCCCTGATGTGACGCGGCCGTTGCGTGCGCCGTTCACTTCGACAACGGAGCGGAGGCATTGAAAAAGAGGATAACGCTCCCTCTTCTCCTCTCGGATGGCGAAATCAAGATATGACAGCGAACCTAACAACGCAATCTGAAAGATGCTGCGAATCCTGCAATCGACGAGAACAAGCGATGTTGTCCCGATGTTAGGTTCCCGCAGGGTACGCCACGGTTGCATTGAACGCCGGTTTTTTGAAAATTTGAAATCCATTTCGATGCGTCTACTTTATAAGCGAACACCGATTGCTGTGCAGCACGTTCTTTTAAGGCGACGGGCACCGGAGTCGTTTATTTTTTCGCTTCGGCTTATCCAATTGTAGTGATGTTCTGCTAGCGCGGCAAATGCTCGAGCTACCAATTTGTTTTTAGTTCCCCACGCGCGAAGGAATCTGAAAAACCCACATAAGAGGTTAAGCACAAAAAGAATAAACAGAGCCGCCCCCGCGCCACCTGTACTCCGCTCCTCTCGCGTGCGTCGTCGAACCAGCGGCAAATTTCATATAGAGGTGAAGGAGGAGGGTGGGTTTAGGAAGGTAGGCGGGGGCGTTGTAGGGGAGATGTTGAGGCGCCGTATGTGTGCATGTACTACACGGCGAAGCCGATGTAATAGCGTGTCATAAAACAGGAGTGATCCATCACTTCGGGGCCCTCTCGAGCGTTAGAGCGTGGTCACGTATACGTCCGTCGACGTGCTTGCCAGAGCGCGCGTGCTTCTTAGAGCTCCACAGGGATGCCTGCCGTTACCTGGCGAAACCACTTCTCCGGTGCAGTACTTACTTTGAAAATGTGACATCTATTAGTCTCCCGAGGGATAAATTAAGGGTTGAGAAAAAAAATCTGGGTCCATCTCCACTAACGTAAAACCTGGGGAGGGCCGAGCACGCATTGTATAAGTGTATTCGTGGCGCCTTGGTGTTTTTGCCAACGGAGATGAAACCGTTGGGGGGTAGAGGTATACAGCTTTGCTGTCTCGTGTCTTTAGCACGAAGCGTTCTAGTGCGAGGCGTTGGAAAACGAGTGTTCCGGCATGTTATTTTAGTACGCGTTACGTTCTAACGCGAGGCGTTCGAAAACACGTGTCCCGGTGTTTTAGTACTCGGACTACATGAAACGACGACGACACGAGACTAGGACGACATGAGACACCGACAGCCAGCTCCGCTAAGGGGCTTCGCCCCTAAAAAAAGCTTATTCGACTGAAACTCACGTTTAGGCATGCGCCAACCAGCCCACTTGCTCACTGAGATATTGTCACGAAGCCAAAGACGTCGCAGTTTTCTTCAAGGAAAACAAGTTTATTGGAGCGAACTTGTGCTCCCCTAACTACCCAAACAATACACAGGCGACGAAGCAGCACTCAACACAGTGACGTGTGCAGGCGAGCGTCGCCGAGTAGAATGCCGCGGCGTCTGCTCTGAGGGCAATTTATATTCGGGAGTGGGTGTTTCTCGAACCGTCGGATTGCATCGAGAATAGTGTAGATAAAGGAAGACTTTTCTAGGCCAGTGGCGCTAGGGCGAAACATTCTCCTTATCACATGAAATAATCCGTGCAGCATAAGAAAGAAAGAATGGAACATGCGCTTCACTTGGGGCACAGATAACACAGTCTCGGCGCAGCCGGGCGATAAAAGCAAGAACATAAAGAAATCTAGTGCTTGGCTCGCGGCAATATATAGTTCTCGCTTAGTATGCGATTGGAACAAACAGGGGAACAATGGACCTCTCCCTGTATGTAAACAACGTGACGTCACGAAGCGCACGTGCGCGACGGGTGGCGCCTGCTCGCGGCGGCGAAGTGCGGTAGCGGTTGGCAGAACGCGCCTGCTCCGACGGCCCGGCCTGGCCGCGCGACGCTCGAAAGGAACGATGTGCCGTTGGTTCGGGCCGTCACTGGCCGCCCACATTGCAGGTGGGGGTCTAGCTATCCTAGCTGTGGCCGTCGCACCTCCATGTAGCTTTCCGCATCTACAACCTCCGCAACAGTTTCGTTTACAGTACGGTCAACTGAAGGGCGACGCTTTCGGATAATCTGTGCGCGACAGCCTGAACGAGTCATTCTGAGGGTTGGTGCTGTTGCGACGCATTCCAAGAATGTTTTTTTAAGATTCTTTGTGTTCGGACACATGCCAAGGACAGCTAATTCATTGTTAATTTCGAGGTCTGCTTAAGCTAAGCGCGGTGCCTCAGGCAGCGTACGTATACGCTCCCTGTTCTTGGTCTCTTTGCGTCGCCCGGAGACAGTGGCGTACACACGATTTCATGTCGAGGGGAAAAAGGAAAGGTAAAGCATGAAAGGATTAAAAAGCAAAATAAGCAGCAAAACAGCCAAAAATTATTCCAATAAAAATATTGCGATGATGTCGTTCTCTACGTGATTGACCGATTGTTTTGTTACCTTTTTCCCCAGTGAAATCCCGAAACGGTTCATCGTCATTGTGTGAGTAACATAGCAGCCACATATGGTTAGTGCGCATAGCTTGCGACAGTGGACTGAAATAGTTTTTCGGTAGTCATTATTTCATGATAGTTAAAGTTAGTGTCCTTGTACGCCCGCTGCCTACGAAAGCGTCGGGAGACCGCAACAAAAGAATACATTCACTGAGTCTGTTCGCTTAGGGCAAACACATTTTTCGAGTTTTTTCGAGTCGCGTGAACGGCCCATCTCGCTCCGAAGGCACGATGCTACATGTGAGCACGGTAAGCATCTCTGTTTTGCCGCATCCTCAAGGCAGAATATAATTGGTCAAGGTAAAACTGTATTGCACTTACAAGCAATGAATTTCGTTCGTCTTGAACAGATCCCCCCATAAGACCAAACTTGTCGCTGTCGATCTGGCGGCAGGCGGCTATCGCGATCCCTCGTCGAAACATTTATTTCGTGTCGCCTAAGCAGGTTAGGCATTCATTGTGTTTTTAATACAGTGCTCTACCTCCTCAAAACATGACAATATTTCGCAGCAAGAAAATTTCCGTGTGCCCCCTACCCCCGGCACTATTTCACTTGACCAAATTTCTGCCGGTGCTGCATGAGAGCAGATGGTTGATAAACAGCATCATTTCATGGTACGAATCAGCGCGGACTGCCAATGTAGACGGTATGACTGCCCTTTGGAGAACAGCAGAAGTCCGATCGATCGATCGATCGATTGATTGATTGATTGATTGATTGATTGATTGATTGATTGATTGATTGATTGATTGATTGATTGATTGATTGATTGATTGATTGATTGATTGATTGATTGATTGATTGATTGATTGATTGATTGATTGATTGATTGATTGATTGATTGATTGATTGATTGATTGATTGATTGATTGATTGATTGATTGATTGATTGATTGATTGATTGATTGATTGATTGATTGATTGATTGATTGATTGATTGATTGATTGATTGATTGATTGATTGATTGATTGATTGATTGATTGATTGATTGATTGATTGATTGATTGATTGATTGATTGATTGATTGATTGATTGATTGATTGATTGATTGATTGTAGGGTTTTAACGTACCGACGCAACGCAGGCGATAAGGCGCGCCGTGGGCGCGCCGTAGTGGAGGGCTCCGGGTTAATTTTGACCACCTGGGGATCTTTAACGTGCGCCGAAATCTCTTACACACGGGCAGCAGAATTTCAAGAATGGGAAATGTTGCTACGAGTAAGAGCAGACCATGTCGCTGCTTTGGCTGCCAGCCTCTTCGGCCCATTGCGCGCATCCACAATACACGCCGAATTTACCTCTTTGGGGACTCCGAAAAGTCTGATGCCGCTGATTTTGCTCGCAAGATTTGCGTAGCCGAGAGCACAGCAGCCCACCGGCATCAGAAAAGCCAACACGTAAACAAAAAATTCACTTTTGCGCGCGTCTAATGCAGCCTCACTGCATACGCCCCGCGCGCCGGTCCGAATGTTTTGCCAACCACCCTCCCGGCCACACCCAGCACGTGCGCTTTCCGTGACGTCACAGCTGCTGCGTGACGTACCCCGGGAGAGGTCCATTGGCGCGCATAGAATTCTGAGGGCGATTTTGAGGGAACAGGTTGCGGCAACAATTTCATTGAGTGAGATCCTTGGGAAGGAGGGCGAAATAGTGTCCTTGCGTTACAATTGTAAAAAAAAAAGGGCGCAGCGTGCACTAGTAGTCCAAGGCTGGATAAACAGCGGAGCTTGGGTCGACTTAGCTTCTTCCGAGTTTGCTAAGTTTTGCTAGGTTTTGGTAGGGTGTGCTAAGCTTTGTCGAGTTTTGCGATGTTCTTGCTAGGCTAGGCTAAATAATGGGGGGCGAGGCCAAGTTTAGCCGGATTTTACAAGGCCGTTCCGGTCGACCCCCAGTTCTGCTGTTTCTCCAGCCTTGCACCACTAGTACAAACTGCGCCATTGTTTTGCGTTTTAGTAGCCCAAGAAAAACTCTCACCTTTAAAATGTTATTGCAAAGCGTGGCGCATACTCATATGCCCCTTGTGGTCACACTCAAACAAGCGCGAAAGCGGGCTTTACTGTAATAATGCCCTATCTGCGGTGGTGCACCCTCTACAGGCGGCGCGGTTTGTTTCTTTGTATTTTTTTTTGTTTGTTTACGCCACCGGGCTAACCTCAAGCTTAAGTGGCTCCGCTGTAAAAAGAAAAGAAAAGGAAAGTGAATCCTTCGAGGGAAAACGGCAAAAATAATATGGATCAGTTATAGGACATTGTGTTACGGCAACGCTGTTGGTTTTGGGGGACGTATACTATCACTGTGTTCCCCAGCGGGTCGGCTGTAAATGACAGGCCTGCCTCTGGCGCTTATATCCTCATATCCACTCACGGCGCAACTCGTTAGGGCGTGTGGTTCGCGCGGGTTGCACGTTGGGAGACGACGGCTGCGAGTAAGGCGTGATTAATTATCCACCCGAGTCTCCTCCTTGCGCGCTCTTTGCCGAGGTTCGGATGTCGTCTTGCTTATTCCTCTTGCTTGCTCGAGCGCCATAGAAACTCGGCGCTCCGCGTGCTAACGAGGTTGACCGTGCGTACGGCGGTTGTTGCCGCGTGCCTTGTGAGAGGCGTCCACTAGACGAATGATCCCCGAGCCCTGCGACTCCGCCTGAGCACCGCGGGCTGCGGGATTTCTTTCGCGGCGGGCTTTTGCTTGCGTCGGTGAAGAGTGGCACTTAGTATTCCGCTTTTGTAAATTATGGCACTGCGACGAACGGAACGTAGTACCATTGGAGCCGAGTATGCGATCACGTTCGGCCAAGAGAAAAAGTTTGCGGGAAGCTTTTTTTTTTTATATTCTTTCCTCGTCTTTTGTATCCGAACGCACAACTTGTATCATTTAATAACGAATGAAGTGTAAAACTTAGTATGTCGTTACGCTCACCGTTGTAGAATTGCCGGTGGAATACTTGTAAGTGAAACAGACAGTCCTATGCCAGATTTAAAGATCTTAATGAGCGTTTGGTGCACTTTATGCAAAGACGCCGAAATGAATTAGCAGTGAGCTGAAGGGTAGTTACCCATATTGCGATTCTGCTTCCCTAATGCTCTTTGTACCTGAAATCAACTGAAAGAGAGGGGGGAAGGAGAGGGAGGGAGGGAGGGAGGGAGGGAGGGAGGGAGGGAGGGAGGGAGGGAGGGAGGGGGTCGGTCGAAGGAGATAGCCGTACAATGCAGTACTATTTTTGTTTGTGTGATCAGCGTACTCGGACGTCCCTGCACTGAGGTGTGGGATATAATTTGAGAATTGACCCTTAGACCCGAACCACGAGAGAGAAATCCGGCGCTAAATAGGTATGGGCTGGGGAGCGCTCGGCAAGCACTCCCAAATAATGCAAAGTAAGCTACCTCTCTCGCTCAAAAAAATATATATATATACAACCAGTGCATACTGCCGGTGATGACACACGGGGCAGAAATTTCGCACCTTACTTAACAAGTAGAAAGCGAACTTGATCGGCTTAACGGGCCATGGAACGAGTGATGATAGGAGTAACACTTGTAGACCGGAAACGAGCTACCTGGATCAGGAAACATACTCGAGTAGAAGATATCATAAATGAAAAAGAAATTTCCCCGCATTTCCCCGAGGGGAAGAATGTGAAAGTGCGAATGCACGAGTTGAATTTGCGCGGTTCGGTAATGTTCGCGAAAGAGAGATCACACACACACACACAACTACAAAGAAAGAAAGATGCATTTATTCAGAGACACCTATTTGTGTTGTCGTTGTACTTGATTGCTAGAGCGGATCTCAGCTTTGAAATTTCGTGTCAGTACTCCTTTAAGCGGGTGCATTAGCCCTTCTCACGCCCGATTCCTGGCCAATCCCCCACGTGGGTATGTGCCATGTCAGCGGCCAGGCAGCGCGCGCCCATCTCCCCCCGTTGCCAAGGAAGACGAGGAGATTCCTGGCCAATCCCCCACGTGGGTATGTGCCATGTCAGCGGCCAGGCAGCGCGGGGTGCATTAGCCCTTCTCACGCCCGATTCCTGGCCAATCCCCCACGTGGGTATGTGCCATGTCAGCGGCCAGGCAGCGCGCGCCCATCTCCCCCCGTTGCCAAGGAAGACGAGGAGCGCGCGCACCCGCAGCTGTTGCTATGTGAACGGACGGCGGTCGCCGGAATTCAGGGTCGCTTATAAAGTGCATTCGCATTTAATAAAGAAAAACAGATGGACTTGGGCTGGCCGTGTAGTAAGGAACCGACAACCGGTGGACAATTAGGGTAACAGAGCGGATACCAAGAAATGGGTCTAGAAGAAGGGGAAGTCCAACAACACGGTGGTGGGATGAAATACTTAACGTAGGTGGCCAGCAGTCGACTCAAGCGGTGCATGGCAGAAGCTGTTGGAAGTCAGTGGGAGAGGCCGTCGCCCTGCAGTAGGCCTAAGGAGGCTGTTGATGAGGATGATGATGATGGACGCGGACCCGGGAACGTGAACGATAAAATAAAACGGCGAAGAGGTGGTGTGATATGTGATTTTTGTCGCTCCCGTTGCCGACCGCGGCTTCTCCGTCAACGCCGTTCCCACATTCCGATCGCGTCGTGGAAGTGAGGCACCTCGATTCACACTACAGAGCAGTGTTTTATCGTAATGCAATGTTTCCTGCCGTGCGGCCTAAAGAGACGATCCGCGTAAAATTTAACTTGCGTTTATTTCCAGAAATAAAGAAAAGGTTTCAAGCCACATCGACCCCAGCCAAACCCTCACGTGTCGTTACTATGACATATTCGTGATGATGCATCTTCTGCAATCGTGACATTCCCTACCGCAATGACTGTCTACCTATAAGTAAAAAAAAAAAAAAACTGAAACGATTACTATTCGGCTCGAGTGTGTGTAACATCGGCTGACAAAGTTTTTCGCCTCGGCATGCTGGGTCACAACGTTTCTGGGCGCGTTTGCAGGGGCACATTTAATTATAAACGAACGCCGGGACCGGCTAATCGTTTCATCCACGGCGTCCTAATGACGTCGCTCCCTATGAGGAAGCCCCGGGGAATTTGCGCCGTACAACGACGACGGTCTATAGGCCTCAGAACCTGCCGAGAACCGCTTCGTTCGTCACTAGGTACGCACATCAGCCTAATGTCCATTGCGCGTTCCTACGAGTCCCGTGTAGATTTGTTTCTGTACGAGGCTTCGGCCTCCTCCTGCGCTCCCTCCTCCTTGATGTCTGGTCGCCGTTATGGATAGGTCGCCCGCCGCTTTGATTAATTGTGGGAGAAGGCGGCCGAAAGATTGGCGGTCCGGCGGCCGTATGCGTGTTTAATATAATAAATTATTCGCGCCGTTTCCCGGCGCCCTGCTTTCTCGGCTCCCGCGTTGGTTCGGCGCCGCTGGCAGTGATTGTTCCGTGTCGTGGTATACTCGCTCACTCGTGTAATTGGAAAATTCCTGAGCTCCTTTCGCTCTTTATGATCTATGCGCGTCGCGTTGTCGCGTACGACCAGCTGAATTCTCTTCATCTCGGTTTTTTATATCTGTACGTGTACTTTTCGTTTCATTTTGCGCGCCTTTTTCCGAATGGTCTGGCCTACTTTTCGAAACGGCTACGCTCGGTGGATTTTACTTTGGCTTTGGCTTTGGCTAGCCACCGTTTAGCTCCAAATGCTTCCACAAACGTGTGCCGGTGGCCTTGCTAGCGTGTTTACTGGGATCATTAGTGATCTGGTGGAGGGAGTGACGAGGGCCGCTAGCGGCACCTTCCTGTTACGATATTGATCAGGGTTCTGTTTCGTACCCCTAATGTGATGATGTTTGATAAAGAAAGGGCGAAAAAAAGTTGTTCCGAGTGCACCGTGGACACCGTTTTTTGCCGATCTAGTTGCGCTGCTCGCTCGAGAGGGCTAAACGCATCGGCAGGGGACCTAATTGAGACGGCGTGATGGCATTATAATAACTGGGAATCATTGCCCGACTGAAACGTTTCGTATGTACGGTGTTATGGGAATACGGAGTTCATACGAAGTATAGCGCACCGAGGCGTAACTAGAGGTCATATTCCTTCCAAAAACAGTGAAATAAGATGATGGCTCACAGTAACAACGTTTGGCACAGCTTTCTAGTTTCTATCTTGAATAAGTGGCGAAATTGGACTCCGTATGTTTTCCTTATATACGGGATTCATACGGACAATGATTTACCGTTTCTGGCAGTCATATAGAACGAAAAACATGTAAGTTTTTCAGAAGGGTATTCAATATTATATTATCACATGTTTCTCAAAAACATCCTCCGTTTTTTGGCGACCTCTAGTTAAGATAGGTAAGAAATTCATATCCCCAAAATTCCGTATATTCTGAAAGTTTCGGGAGGGTGCTGAGCTAGCGGGAGCATCAGCTGTGAAAAAAAAAAAAAAAAAAAAAACACGTCAATGCACTCTTTTGATCAATGTAGGCGACCAATGTTAATATTTTCGAAGTGTTGGTTTTCGGTGTCGAAGAAGTGACGCTTTCTTGCCCGAAATATTTCTTCCATAATGCCCATCGCTCGAGTTATGATCACCGGTGCTGATTTGGGCACCTAATCACCGCTCCCAGTTAAAGCAGGGGCACCAATATATATCGGGACCGCATGTGGACTCGACACATGGACCTAAAATATTTAATAAGCCGCGCAGTTCGTATAATGTTGCTAATAAGTCCACTAGACTACGTAGTGCTGAGTACACTGGTGGCACTAACAATAATCTGCTCCGGTGAGTTACACATTCTCACCACGAGAGGCAGGAGCGGTGGATAAGGTCTTCCGTTCTCGGCTTTTATAATTTTAGGAAATGTAGAGGAAACAGCGATTGCTGTTTATTTTAAAGTCTTCAACCGCGGAGAAATCTGACTTTTGAAAACTGTACGCAAGTGGGGCTATATTTCTGGCAACAAGAAGGGGTGACTAGACGGCATTGAAGAGGTTTAGCTAGATTTGTATAAAGAACTTTCCGGTTAGAACGTGGGGGTTGTGGGGCGATATCAAATTTTGCTCCGAATTGAAGGGAACTAAATGTAAGCATGTCGCATGTGTGTAAGCAACTTCGCACTGACTTTTGTCACTCGCCGTACGAATGCGTTCAGTTTTTGCAAGATTGTGTTCATTCATTCATTCACTGACTTACTGACTCACTAACCCATTCATTCATTCATTCATTCATTCATTCATTCATTCATTCATTCATTCATTCATTCATTCATTCATTCGCTCACTCCATTCACTCACTCACTAATTCATTGATTCATTCACTCGCTTCATTCATTCATTCATTCATTCATTCATTCATTCATTCATTCACTCGCTTCATTCATTCATTCATTCATTCATTCATTCATTCATTTTTTAGGACTACCTAGGTGTTGATGGAATATTACCAGTCGTTTCCGACCATTCAGTCTCTGCGTGTCTTTGACTGCTACCTACCGCGTTTAAAGCGGTTTCTGAAGTTTTTCCCTGTGATTCGGCAGCGAATTATAACGCATTCGCATTCGCTTCTTTCTAGGAAATTTCGAAGCAGTGCAGATGGATGAAAAAAGAGGAATGTAGAAGTCAACTCGACGGCAACTCCTTTGTCGCCTTCATATCGGTGTCGCCCGTGAAACTCCCGGACAGTGCCAGGCCCAAAGACATTTGCTGAGTGCCTTCTTTGTCACCGCGACTCCGCTATTTGGTTAGCGGTTATGCGGCAGCGATTCTTCTGACCATCGTTTTCTCGGCGCGCCCGCGCATGTGTGCGTATACATAATAGCGCCTCTGTGGCGAAATCAATTCGCCCCGCAAGGGTGCAGTGAGTGGTGTGCGCTCCGACGCAGCGGCACACTTTCCGTCGACATTCTTTCGTGTTTGTTTTGCTTCGAGCCGCTAACGGCCGGACGTTTTGTCTCGGACACTTTGGCGCAGATGCTTATGGAAAATCGAAGGCTCGTTCTATTATCCCCGCGGCTGAAATGCGGTACAGCGCCACCGCGTACGCCAAGCCTGCAGCCTAATCAATTTCCGTGGTTGCTCTCTTCCTCTCTCTCGCCTTCGGTGCTATGCCAAACTGCTTATCTTTTTCAATCCCGTCTGTTTGCTCCCTTTCGCTTTGGCCACTGATCTAATGCCTTATATTCGCACCATACATTTCTCTAGCCGTGCTTCTGTTCGTTAAATCGCGTTCTTTCACTCATATTATATTTCGTACGCAGGCAGGCTGGGCAGATAATTTGTCCCTTTTTCTTCGGGTGTCGTGCAATCTTCTGAATGTCGGATTTTTTATACGCACTTTGCGGAAACAGTTTGATACGAAACTCAGACTCTTAGCAACCGTAGATCACTGATTGCTTCGTCAGGCGGTAATAATTTACACATTGTAAGGTAAAACCGCCTGTTTGATTCGATTGATTGTAGGGTTTAACGCGCCGACGCAACGCAGGCGATGAGGCGCGCCGTAGTGGAGGGCTCCGGATTAATTTTGGACCACCTGGGGATCTTTAACGTGCGCCGAAATCTCGAACACACGGGCGTTTTTGCTTTTCGCCTCCATCAGAAAAGCGGCCGCCGCAGCCGGGAATCGAACCCGCGACCTCATGCTCAGCAGCGCAACGCCTTAGCCACTGAGCCACCGCGGCGTGTCTGTTTGAGTCGAGGTCTTCGCCGTCAGAGCATTCCGCTTGCTTGCGGTGGGTTGACAATCGCCCTCTGTTTCTTTTGTTGTTGTTTTCGTTGGCGTTTCCATCCTAATAATTGATATACACTTTTTTGGGGGGACTGACCTACCGGCGTCCTAAAGAGGCAGATTTTGCTTGCAAATGAAACTAGTGGTATTTGATTGTCCGTCTTTTGCGCCCAAGCAAGAACTAACATGACGACGTATACGGACTCCATAGCTAAGCTGTGCTTTGTGTTGTTGAAAGGCGAAACCGATACAGTCAAGCCAGTAAAAGAGGAAAAAAGAAAGCCAGAAACACAACATTCAGAAGCGCGTACTGTAAAGTGATCGCTCCTTGCTACAGCCATACATAGCCTGGGCTCAGGACAAGAGCCACCGTAACCCACAATCTACGGTTATAAATCAACCCTCCGCTGCTGGTGCCGCGGGAGGAGAACCTACATGCCTTGTTTTCTTTCTTCTCTTCTGGACCGGTGTTCTGGGAGTTGTTGTTCTTCAGTTTTCATCTTTTCTATCTCTTACCTCCCTTTTTATCCATGACTGCTTCTTTAGACATTCCTTGCCAGTTTTTTAGGTTTAGTATTTACTGTTTTTTTTTTAGCCGCAGCGCGCCGCATATGCGTGCGTACGTCTTTCCGCTGAGAAAGCACTGCTGCTCGGCCGTGTTCCGTTTGCTTAGCAATTCTGATCAGAAGACGACGACTTTCGGGCTGGTACTACGCAGGGCATTCCCTTATCGCCTCCCCTTTTCTTGCACGCCCTGTTACCGAACAGCCGCCCTAGCGCGCTTGTACTACTTTGCGTGCGTTCCTGTATTCGCAGCGCCACCGGGTCCCGTCGATCGCACTGCAGTCTACCCAGCCGCGAATCTTTTCCCCCGCTCGCGTTGTGCGCTTACCCTTATTTTTGTTTATTTTATGCAATCATCCCTTTCCGTCACGTTCCCGTCGATAGGGGGAGGGGGTGGGGGCATGTTGTGTTGCTGCAGCTACGCGACATGGTTGTTCGGGGCTATCGCGCCAGACTGCCCCCGCGATTCATTCGACTGAAAGTGCGGTCCACCCTGTGTAGCTACAATTCGCTGGCGCGGGTGCGCACGTGGACCATCGCCCGGTTGTTCACAATGCCCGGAGGTCGGCCTCAAAATGGTGACCGCTTGAAGTATAAACTTTCAATTGATCAAGGTTGGAACACCGGCTTGTGTATAGGGTGTTTCAGTGAACACTTTCAAAAATTCCTGAAGGTAGGCTTTTCAAGAAAAATAGGAATTCTCTTACGAAACATGCTGTCTGGTTCGGCGGACGTCAGCAGTTATGAGAAACATGCGAATTACATAGTTAATTAACTAAAATTGTCTAATGAACTTTTTAATTAGCGGAGTTTGGCGGTTATTGCCAATGGCGAGTTTGTAGCTACGGAGAAGACGATAACCGATCAGTTTTTAGAGCAACGAAAAAGACACTGTGTAGAGCCCTGCAGCCCGCAAAAATCAAGTATTTTTCCCGCATGAAACCGAAACGCAGCGTACATGGTGCGCCAGAAGTGTAGTGAAAACGCAACATCCGCTGATGACGTGTTGCAGTGACTGTGTCGCCAAATTCAAGAAGGCTCTGGTGATTCCCCACGCTAGGAAACTAGCTTATATCAACGCCATCGCCTCTTGTATTTTTTCAATGATCAACGATCACCTTATACCACGGCTAGCGTTATCTTTTCTTTCGTTGGTAGGCGCAAGAAAAAAGCTAGCCATATCGCCCACTGCGCGGTCGCCCGTTTCAGGAGCCCTAGTGGGCATTGGCGACAGTTTTGTTTTTCTTTTTTTATTGTCTTGTCCACATCTGAAGTGGCTACCAGTCGGCCAAAATGTGAAACGTCAACATCCGTTCATTTTTTTTTCGTCAGGTTTATCTTCTGTTCGTTCATAATCGCTGCGTGTTAGAAAGCGCAGACAAAGGAAAGGTTTGTTTGCTGGGTGAGGAAGGCTTTCGCGGCTGTGGCTGCATGCTGAGGCTTCCTAGCTAGGGAAAATTGCACTTACATTTCGAATTGGCCGCCACATTCATTGAAACACGTCACCAGTGGACGTTGCGTTCGCTCAAGACTTACAGCGCTCCTCGAACGCCGAGTTTCGTTTTTGAGCGAAAAACAACGGCAGGTTTCCTCGTGCTACAGGGCTTTAAACACCGACTTTTTCGTTGTTTTAAAATATGATGTGAAAACGTCTTCTCCGGGGCTACAAAATCACCATTTACAATAGCCACCAAACTCCGCTAATTAAGAAGTTCATTAGTAGAGTTTAATTACCCACCTAACTAATGTGCACGCCCTTCATACTACCTGGCGTCCGCCGCAGCTAGCAGTCTCCTTATGAAGCGGGTTTCTTTTTTTCTCGAAGAGCCTATTTTTAAGAATTTTTGAAAGTGTTCGCTGAAACACCCTGTGTAGAGAAGGGTAGCGAGTAAACATATGAATGAATGTTGGTGGTCAGGAGCCTGTTAACAGGCCTTGTTATCTAGACAAAGTTTGTGCCAACGGCCATATTGGAGCTGATTCTCATTCAGTTTTCTTCCCAAACGCAGAATGGCGAATGGCTGGCTGTGTAGTTAAACGCTTTTGTTCCGAACCGTATCGTCTTTTTTTCGTCTTCGCCGCCCCGCTGATTTCTCTCTTGGGCTGGCTTGGCTTGGCTTCGGACGTCTTGGTTTGCAGCAGAGCTGTGAGTGTGGAGAGCACCCTCTGCCTCGCTGTGCCACCTCCTCGCCCAAATGAAGACAAATTGCTCGAGGGAAACCGTTCGCTCATGGAGGATTCCTCTCCGCACGCCTTGATGCTGGCGGCGGTAATACTGACGACGTCTCGGTCTGTCTTGGCTTTTGCCCCCTTCGGAGATGCGACGCCCCGAATAAGTGCGTTTGCCACGGTCTGAGCGTCTCCAGGGCCCCTGTCGCCGCCGGTGTGTGTCTGTGCGCGGCCGCCGGTGACATCTGTCTCTATCGGACTTCCTCGTCTTGTCGACACTAAGCGCGCTGATGTCTCTTTGCGAGCCCGTCCCGGCGACGCCCACTTTTTGCTCGTTTGGATGCGCTTGCATCGAAGAGTGGGAACTAAAAAAAAAAAACTGTGGCTGATTCCTCTGTCATAGGAACCGGTAAAGCACGAAAGTGAAATGTGCAGAGAAATCTGCAGCTGAGCACGATTTGCGGGTCGGCGGCTGTCTTGTGGGCGTGCTTTGCGAGCGATGTCCTGCTGGCGGGTCGCTTCAGCAAAGATGTACTCGCATCATTTCTGTGACGGATATGACGTCAGTGAAATCTTGATGTATCCCACATAAAACACTTTCGTGTTAAAATATAAAAGCCGAAAACGAACAACCTAAAGTATGAAGTACTCCTTAGTACTAAAGGTTGCTTCCCCGCAAGAAGACCCTGTGCGCAGGGGTGCACCCTTTACAGGCCGCTTGCTTCGTTAAACTGGCGTCATTTCCGTGACGGATATGACGTAAGTGAAATCCTCGTGAATTTTGGAACAAAGCACTTTCGTGTTAAAAAAGAAAGCAAAGCAAGGAAAGGAAGCATTACACTCTAATATTTGTGTTGTCGAAACAAGCCTCCAAACCACTGCCTTTTGAAGTATACTTATTTATAATGAGGGTTGTTCGTTTTCGGG
>NW_027526225.1:80931933-80967829 GCF_048455015.1 Haemaphysalis longicornis | reverse complement strand
AGCAACGCTTCAGCAGCAATGACACTATGTGCGTGTCGCGTATTATATCCGGCTCATATGCCCACCGCTGTCTGGGTTCGGCGGCTTCTATGCACAAAAGCGCTCATGCTACAAATCTGTTTTATCAAATTTACTGAGGATATGTGCAGCTTGTATCTTTTCTTGTTACTAGCACTACGCTTCAGAAGGAAGACAAACGATAAAACGGAAGGCCATTGCCTGCGAGTATCGCATCCTGCGCCCTCAGGGCTCTTAGTGGATTGAAATTAATGATAATCGCTCCTTGTTTCAACTCTCGTGTTTGTGCCCTTCCACCCTTATTTCGAGTTTTTGACACAGCTAGGTGTGCTTGTGTTGAGTTCCGCTCTGGCAACCGCGTCCTTTCGAGCAATAAACGCAGTCACAGGCTGGAGCCATTTTTACATACTTTCAAGCGCGGATCATTTTCGTGTGAACCCAACGGCGAAACGCGTCAGTCCGCATGAAATGATTTGTTTTGTTCTTGTCACGCCTACGACGAGGCTCATAATAAACGGGTGGTATTGCTTTCGTTTTTTCACACTACACCGCTTGCTGATGTGTTTCTACATCATCATCATCACCAGACCACCATCACCATCATCATCATCAGCTTGTCTACGCCCACTGCAGGGAAAAGGCCTCTCCTATAGCTCTCCAATTATCCCTGTCCTCTGCTAACTGCGACCAACTTATCCTCGCAAACTTCTTGCTCTCATCTGCCCATCTAACTTTCTGCCGCCCCCTGCCACGCTTGCCTTCGCTAGGGATCCACTCTGTTACCCTTAACGACCAACGGCTATCTTGCCTTCGCATTGCATGCCCTGCCCACGCCCATTTCTTCCACTTTATTTCTACTGACATGTCCTTAACACGCGTCGGTCCCCTGACCCACTCCGCTCTCCTCTTCCCAACCACCTCCCATGACTCCATCAATCAACTAGTGTGTTCAGTTGTTGCTTTTTTCTGGTGATTTATTCTTTTTTTTAATATTCCGGGTCTTCGTAGAACGGAGAGATAGAGAGGTGGCGATAACAGAGACACGATAGACTGGTCCCAGAAGGCAGTTCACCAATTGCGAGGCATACAATTCCTGTCCGAACAGCATTAATTACTGGATTATATTTAAGGAACGTGGCTTAGGAATCTCGCCCACAGCAGGACTTCTTTCGGCAGGGGTATACCAGGTGGAGGTGTAGCTTATAAGAAGCCAGAAGTTATTGCTGCCGTCGGTCAATCGCTTATACATCCTGTGGCCGCTGTTTTTGATGATTCATTGGTATCTGATTTGCGGGTGGTAGGTTATATTTTTAACGGCGGCGACTGATTTGTTTCGGCGGAGATGCGGATACAACAGGCCGAAACGGTCGTGTGCAGAAACAATTGAGTGATTGATTGATTGATTGATTGATTGATTGATTGATTGATTGATTGATTGATTGATTGATTGATTGATTGATTGATTGATTGGTTTAACGCGCCGACGCAACGCAGGCCACGAGGCGCGCCGTAGTGGAGGGCTCCGGATTAATTTTGACCACCTGGGGATCTTTAACGTGCGACGAAATCTCGAACTCAAGGGCGTTTTTACTTTTCTCCTCCATCAGAAAAGCGGCCGCCGTGCCGGGAATCGAACCCGTGACCTCGTGCTCAGCTGCAGAACGCCTTAGCCACTGAGCCACCGCGGCAAGTGTGCAGAAACATTTGGTGCTCTTTAACGAGCCCCGCGTTCTCTAAAGTAATCGGTTGCCCTCGCGCATGCGGTCGACTTCCATTCCCGCGTATTCACCGTTTAGGGTTTTTTCAGCTCTACCTTTTAAACATTTCCAAAGATTGTATTATTTTCAAAATAGTGTAAGAGTAACCACTCACCATTAGTTATTGAGTCTGTCGGTCACATTTTAAGCTTTATAAGGCATGGTCGGAACCGAGGCAGCGATGCAAACGTATGCAACACAAAACAGCTAATGCTTCATACATTGCGCGCTCCCGGTTTTGTGAAATCCAGTGAGTGACGTCGCTTAGGCATTCCGCTGGATCGTATAAGTTCAGTGTAGTTGCTATGGCGAAATTTGCCCGGAATAATCGATACACGGCGTTTAAAGAACCGAGGGCTATTGTTCGCACCCACGCCTGGGAGAGATGAAAATTTGCAGGAGACATCATCGAATGGATTAAGAACATCTGCTGTGCAATCACCGATTACAATGGAAAATGGGGCTCTAAAAATTGCAGGGAGGAGGAAAGAACGTTCTGATTTGTAATTTTCCAGCATTAGTCTCGTCCATCTCCCGCACGTTTATTGCTTCGATTTGTCAGGGACGATTATCGCGGTGGAGGCCATCATGCCCTTGTCGCCTAAGCGTCGCAGCTCTTTTGGGAACAGGGGGATATCCCCCTCTTCTGCATCTCTTTTCGTCGCGCTGGGCTGGATGACGCAGCAGCGCATTCGCATAGCGCAGTCGGAACGGACAGCTATGCAAAAAGGATAAAGACGAGGATTCGGGGACGTGATTCCCTTAACCCTGTTTTGTTCTTTTCCTTTGCTGAGTTATACAGAAGGAGGAAAAAGCAATGAAAGACGTAAATGTTGGAAGAAGAGTCGAGCAGTACTGTGAGGACCATCTCTGAGCGGCTAGCACGTCGTCGTCTGCAGATTTGCACGTTCCGTCTGTACTCCCTTTGTCTCCAATCTTCCATTCCTCCCTGCAAAACGGCTGTCATTAATGCCGGCGGGAGGAAGCGGGCATATTTACTGGATGACGACGGAACGGACTTAAACTGATTTTGATTTGGCGCCGTTACTTGCTGCGTTGCCGGCGCCGCACTTACGATGGTAATGACGATGATGGCCCGTAGAAAATGGCGCATACCCACTCGGGGGATTCGCTGAGAAGAATTTAGTTTAGTCAGTGAAACCAATCAGATAAAACGAAGATAGCCTAGCAGAAGGGAGGGTTTAGCCGGAATGGTAACGAAGCGAGAAAAGTAGTGGCGGGAGTAAGAAATCTTGGGGCTTCCTGTTCCTCGTGCTTTTCCTCGATTCCCGTTCTTGTCCGCTCGCTCATATTCTCGCGTTCATCCCAGACTGTCATCTCAGCGCAGTTGGCTGCTCGTACGCGCTGCTTTCAGGAAAAACGCGGTCCTTTACCCCTCGTGCTTCGAACTGCCGTGTCATTGATCGCGGTGATGAGGGCCTGTAGTCGCGTCGGCCTCGCTAAGAAATCAAATTGAGAGGAGATTCTCAGATTAAAAAAAAAAAATGTAGGAATATTTTTAAAAAAGGATACGGAAAATTCAGGGGTGATAATGGGCTATTTGCCTGTATTAGTCGTCAGATGCACTCGCCCGTCCGTAAAAAAGAGCGTATACTTTGCATACCCACCTATATACCTGCCGCGCTGCAGCTAATTTTCCCGGAGAAAAAAAAAAGGATCTACCTCAGGAGGCGCTGCAAACTGTCTTAACTTAAGAGCCTTGTATTAGCGGCGACGAGGGAGGTCTTAACTCACACAGCGTGGTTAACAGCGCCGCAGAGACTTCTCGGGGTCGGTTGTTGGTCGCCCGTTAAATGGCGCTTTTTTTTGGTATCTCATCATCATCATCATCATCATCACAAGCCTATCTACGCCCACTGCAGGCAAGAGGCCTCTCCCATTATTCTCCAATTACCCCGGTCCTTTGCCAACTGTGACCGCAAACTTCTTGATCTCATCTGCCAGTCTAACTTCCTGCCGCCCCCTGCAACGCTTGCCTTCTCTAGGGATCCACTCTGTTACCCTTAATGACCAACGGTTATCTTGCCTTCGCATTGCATTCCCTGCCCACGTCCATTTCTTCGTCTTAATCTCTACTAATATGTCTTTAATACGCGTTTGTTCCCTGACCCACTCCGCTCTCTTCTTGTATCTACGTGTGTTTAACACTGAAGAATAGGCAAATCAGTGTCGTTAGTTGAACTTGAAATTTTTAATTCATATTTTTCGGGTTTAACGCGCCGAAGCTGCACTTGGGATATGAGACGCACCGCTGTGGAGGGCTCCGGATTAGTTGTGACCGCCTGACAATCTTTTACGTGCTCCGACATTTCGACACACGGGCGTTTTCGCTTTCCGCCTCCATTAAAAAACGGCCGTCACGGCCGGAAACCTGCCTCCTTGGGCTCGTGAGCGTCACAAGGAACAGCGGGGATTTTGTCCTTATACACTATTACTGTAACGAGGGGAGTTCTGGTTTCACATCGTCGGCATAGGCTGTAGAGGCTATAGTTAGATCTAACCGCCGCGGTGGTTCAGTGGCGTTGTGCTGCTGAGCATGAGGACACGGGTTGGATTCCCGGCCGCGGCGGCTGCTTTTCTGATGGAGGCGAAAAGCGAAAACACCCGCGTGTCCGAGATTTCGGCGCACATTAAATATCCCCAGGTAATCAAAACTAATCCGGAGCCCTCCACTACGGCGCGCCTCATCGCCTGCATTGTGTCGGTGCGTTAAACCCTACCATCAATACTCAATAGTTAGTTCTTTCATTCTAACAATCGGTATAGCTTTGGACTCACACGAGCGCAATACACTATACTCTTCCGGAACGACTGGCTCAATGTCAGGGGCATTGTGATCAACTGAGAGGACACGGGATTATCAACCTGTTCTCTTCTGATAGAGCTTCTTGACGGGCGATGTATAAGAACCAAGCTCCCGATCTGCGATACGAAATTCCTTAGCTGACGTCAGCTTCGACGCGGAGCTCAATCGATCAAAAACGCTGCGCCGATCGAGCGCGGCGCCCCACCGAACTCCTCTTCCATATTTCGTGAGTGTCGCGGGCACACAAAATAAGAATAATCGCGCGGCGATGCCGCGAACAAGGCATCTATCTTTGTGATGTAGCGGAGTGCCGGCTTTTATGCGGAGAGAGGCTTCCTGTGTCGCTTCCTTCGCGACGAAGAAAATTGAACGCGGGGAGTTGTTCAGCGGAAAGTGGCGATGGATCAAGCGGAGATTTCCGAAAAGCGGGCTAGACTGGCCTGAAAACAAAAGAAAAAACAGTGGGGGCGCGCAGTTTGTATTGATTACAAACTTGACAACTCGCCTGTCGACGTCTACGCAGCCCACGCGGCCAAATACAAGGGAAGCCGTTGCGCACCGCGCGTTCTTGTGTTGGTCCCACGTGGCTTCTTGTCGTTTTCCTTTCCCGGCACTTAAGACAAAGAGGGGAAGCCTTTTTTTTTTTTCGTTGTTTCGTGTTCGTCGCCACTCTAGTTGCTTGCGGTCTTTTCGCGCTCTCATTATTCTTCGGAAAGTTGCTTGTTGAAACCCTCGAGTTGTGAAGCCGCCCCAGACTGCCTGATTTTGTGAAACCTAGACAAATGGGTCAATACAGCTCGTGTAAATGTCGACGGCGGCACGGTCTGAATTGTGGTTTTAGTGTTGGGTGGAACGACGCTATCTCTGGTTTCGATTTTATTTCTAGCGGATGTATCACCGAGTTTTTCAACGAAGCTTGCGATGCGTCGCTGCTTTTTATCAGACCTTTTTTTCGCTTTGGGTATGACGCTCTTGAAGGCCGTATTAGGGTTAGATACGGGGCTTTTATTCCCGTTTTATCAGTTCTATACGAAGCGTCCATCTTTGCCGGCATCTGCATATTCTTGTGTACCTAAGCGCAGTGACATCCTGGTGTGTATAGTTTTCAGAAACTTTCCACTAGGAGGTGGTGGTGGGCATGGTGGCGAAAAACTTTAATAATTTGAGCCAGAGTTCTTCAATATGCACCAGCGGTGAAACGCCGCTTCCGGATCCGAGCCGGGCGAGGATCACTTCGTTGATGTTAACGGGCACGTTTACTGGCGTGGCTCGCAGGGGAGAAAAACTGGACGGTTTACTTCATAACAGTAGCTCATAATTTCATAGTTATGAACAGTACTTCATAACAAGCTGCCTCTGAGTTGGCCAGAATGAAATAAAGAAAAGAAAGCAAGAAGAAATCCTGACTGAGTTTGCGCCTTTACTGCCGCACGCGCCCCGCGAAACTTGTTGTTGCGGCGACTTCCATACATGACATTCATTACCAAGGCGACGCGCTGTCTCTTCACTTCAGGGTCCGTGACAGGCAAATCAGTTGCTTTCAATCAGCTTATTTGAGAGCGCTGCTTTATGGGGCGGGTGGGAGTGGGGTCGCATGGTATTTTTTATATTTCGCGGGTCAGAATTTTATCAGTCAGAATAAATGAGCACGCACTTAGTTTGTCGCTTAAAACACCGAAGTCACGTGTCCCTCATCGGTACGTACATGTGCCACATTGACTCTAATGATTAGGACACTACTTCTCGGCTTAGATAATTAATTACGTATAATTAATTAACTAAATGTCATTAACGAAAAAAATGATTGGCCGCTACTCCACTGTACTGGAAACATTATGCACTAGGATTTGTTCGAGTATAACGCCAGTGCTGATAGCTGGGACACGCTATTTTTTTCAGTTGTTTAGGAAATGTTTTGCCTCCGCTTGTCAACGCCTTCACTTTCTGTAGCGCAGAACGTTTCTGAAATTCCACCCTCGTGTTCGACGATCCGTGCATGTACGGAGCTCTTACTTGTAGTACGTGCTCTCGCATGAGTGTTCGGTCGTCACTGCACGCGATGGCGTCGTCAGTGCCCGCCGCCTTGGCCATCCCGCTGTAGTCACCCTGCCGGGTGCTTTGTCTCAGGGCTGGACGCTTTATTGACTCGCCGGGCGCGTCCTCCCGGATCAGCCGTGCGTGTATGTGTAACAGTATGCGTCCGATGCCAAGGAGGATCAACACCCCGGAGACGATACAAAAGCCTGGATAGAGCTCTGTCTTATCGACGTACACGACAGTGTTAGAACGATTAGTGAAGACCGATATAACAGGAGAACCACCAGATTACGTCCGGTGCTGCCATTCATCTTCACTGGAGTAATTTCACCGAGGAAGCGGTGCCGGGGCCTTTTTATTTCGAAGGTGTTCGACGCAGCCGGACCGACAGCGGCGCCCAGTTTCTGATTTTGGCCGCCTTTGTATTATGACACTGTCTTGTCGGCCTTCCCGGCGCGACATCTATGTCAACGGCCTGCCGCCGTCGCGACGCTGGGCTGCGTGGGAGCTCGTCGGCGGGAAAGAAGGCGCCTGTGCCTTTCTTTCCTCCTCCCCCTACGCATCATCATGTCCACCCTTTTCTTCTAGCCGTCTCGTCGTTCCTCGCACGCCCTCTGGACGATATTTATGCCATGGTTTTTTGGAGTCTAGCCAACGATTTAGTCGCGACACGTGACCTAACAATCCCAGCCACGAGTAATGCTACCCACCCATGTTTTTTTTTTTCCCGTTTTTTTTTTTCGGTTGGTGTTCGCCTATATTGCTGGTGGGGCGCGTTTGAATTCTGGTCGTATCTTCATTGCCGTTCTCACTGCGGACGCGCTCGTACGTCTGTCGCTTTTCATTGAGCCGCTTTTAAATGCAGAGCATTTCTTTAACTCACGCTGTCACCCGGCGTTGCGTGCCTCGGCGTCCGCAACAGCCGTTCCAGGTGCGCCCTCTCCCCCACTCCTCCTCTCCCGCATCACGCTACCCTCCTCGCTCTCAACAACAGGTCCGCACCCCTCCCCCTACACCTTATAAAAAAATAATACTTACCGGCGCCTGGTTTCGATCCCACGACCCTGCGGGCGGAACGCAAGGTACATGGTGCTCTACCCACTGCGCCACAAATCCGACACAGAATGAAAGGCTACGAACACGCCTTATATCCTTGACTCATTCAAACTACGTAAAGAAGCTGCTGATACAACGCATTCACTACCACCAACTCCCCAAACACTAAACGTTAACGCAATACACCCACCCCCTATGCGACACATTTACTCGAGTTCCCTCGCGGGGAGATGGGCCCTTTTTACATGCTCGTGAAACCTGCTCTGACCCTGCCATTTTCAAGCCTCTCTCCGAGCACGTACGGCGTGGTTGATTCCCCGGATGAGCTCGTGGCCTTTCTTCAAGATCGGCGTCATCATTACACAAACCACTCTGCTGTTCGCTGTTGCTTAGCCTGTTCACCCCCTCAAAGCGTTGAAAGCCTCACAGCTTGAGCCTGCTTGCTTCACTTCATATTATGTTTCCAAACGCTCAGTACATGGTCCGTTTCGATTAGCTCAGTTTGAGCGCAGCCGGTTTGGTGTGCCAAAAGACTATACGGCCCGTTCTGCGGAAATGCGTCGACGACGCTCACTACGGTAGGGTAACGAAAATCGATGGTATGAAAATCGCACTGGCTGCAGTGACGCGTCATGTGGCATCGAGAAGGAACGGATATTTGGGAAGGTTCCTCGATCCACAAACAGATATCAGGGAATGTGGATGAATTATTCAGCATTGGTGAAAGGGTCGCAACAGTTGTCACCAAGCCAAACAGATCTTCCAGTTTATGCATGTCCCCATCATCGTGATAGCTTTAGCCATTAGGACCAGAGTTTTGGGAGTCACCGTCCAGTGGTGTTTGCTGAAGTGTAGTAGTCTTCGGACGTGAGTACACCGTGCCTTGTTACTTGGTCACCTAAGTATACGTGTTGTGGTCAGGAGCCGTATAGCTTCCCTCATTGCATCATAGGTTTAACCAACAACATAGCAAACTAGGCTCTAGCCAGGTTAACTTTCCTGCCTTCCTTCTACTTCCTTCCTTACTTCCGTTTTCACGAATGGTGGTTAAACAGAGAAAAAAAAAATACTCAAACTGTTACCACCAAGCAGGATGTTGGTATATACGCATGACGAAACCTTCAAGAAGCGCGACCCTGAAAAACGTAAGATTTTTTTTTTAGATATCGCTGTGTCGTGAGGACGTACACGGGCATTAACTCGTTTCTGTTGTTGTTTGCCTTCGTGTTACACCTATCCTTAGCTTCGCCTAATCTTACTTATTCCGTTGCATCTGACCATGTCTTCCACGTGTCAGTTTGTTCAAAGTGTACACGAGGAAAGGCCGTGTTGCAGACTTCCATCCGAAACGCGTTGGAGGTGGAGGATTCCCGCTTCCTGCTACCAGCCTATGTAGCAAAACGCCAGCACATGTGCTTGTTGGTGGTCCGCGGGGAATGCAACGCATCCCTCGCTGTGGATAAGGCCGGTTCGCACGCCGCGCTGCTCCGGAGCGGCCTTTCGGCCGATCATTACGTCGCCCGTTAACAGCGTGCTTCGTGTTGCGTCCGCTCATTACGCGCGCCAGCACACGCCCGTGTTATTACACACAGCTCCACTAGTTTAACGCACGACCTGACAAGTATTTCTACAAGCAAGGTTTGTACCGTGGCAGCGGAGGCTAAGCACCTACGCACTTGTTTCCCAGGGCGCAAGTACAAACATAAAATGTGAACTTGTTTCGCGCCAACCACTTTGCCGGAGCTTTTGCTTGCGTTCAGCTGTCTTTGCGGAATATTGATACAAAAGGACAACAGAGAAAATACGCGAGCCAAGGGAGTGACGCCAGCCAAAATGAATGAGAAAGAAAGCGTCTGCGGTGGTTAGGCCGTAACTTTGTTGTCCAGCAGGCTCAGCTTAGCTTTTTGGCGTCTGTTTGGTGTTTCGCGATGGTTGCAATGCGGTGCCCCGTTTAGCGCTTTTACGTGATTCCTGCTGCCACATTGGCGGTTGTAATGCCGGGTAGCTAGGCACGGCTATATCTCGTTTAGCAGTGGGGTCCTGTGTGGACACTAAAAATTAAACATTTTCCGCATACATTTGTGCAGCCGTTTTCATAATGTCTGACGCGATGGCTTGATTTGCAGGAATAAACACGCTGCTTTACGCTGTTTATTTCGCTTTAAACGAATTTACGAGTCTGAAGTCGTGAAGTGAAGGCATGGAGGTATGCGCTGACACAGAGAGGCCAATACTGTATATATACAGTCGAAAACTTTATTACAGTAAACACGGGAGCGCGTGTCGCTCAGTGCATGCAGAGCGATGTAGCGCTGGGATGGCGAACTGTGGTAGTTCGTATACATTTGGCGGATCCACTCCCTCACAACGGTCGATTGCGCTGTTGTCTGCTGCGGTAGCTACGTCATATTTTCTGGAAACGATTCTAGATAATACATGTGCAGATGAGGGGCTTTTTATCAAGCGCGAAACAAAGCGAACACATTTAAACGTTTGCTTTTCTCTGCCCGATTGGGGCACAAAAAATGCGTTATCATATTTCCAGATGCCGTGATGTAATTAATGCAGCAGGTAGCCGCGCGATAAAGCACTTTCAGAGTGCTCCCGCTAAACGCACAAACTGCGAAAACGCCCCATTCTCACCAGAGCGTTCTGCAAGTGTTGAGTGGCACGCGCTCCCGTGTTTACTGTCATAAAGCTTGTGACTGTACATTACACCCATACAGTCGCATCGATGAAAGTATTGAATGCGACAGTCTCCTTTCGCCACTATCCTGTACGAAATCCTATTGCATTCCGCGTGGTCGATATAGCGAAAACATTTTCCCCGTGTATAGCTCGTCGCGCACTTAGCGTAGCTCGTCGCTTTAGTGCCCGGCTTATTGCATATTCGCTTCCGCCGTGCCGGATTCTTGATCCAATGGCGGCAGCGCTTCCCTTGTGGGGTATAGAGCGACTCCATGCACTTAGAGAAGAGTGCCTCTGGGCTTCCTCTTCTCCGAAGCTCTAACGTAAACAGACTCGACTAACTCGTACCCCGAAGTTCCGGCGCTTATTAAGTCAGCCACTAAGAGCTACGCTGGATGGCAACCGTAACTACTGATAGCGTCTTGTTTGAGCGCTAACGTATACATCATCTACTGTCGTATATCATAACTTCTAGGGCTTATTTAATCAGCCACTGAGGGCGACACTGGCTCAGAACCGTAACTATGGCTAGTGACTCGGTTAAGCCGTAACCTAAACTGTCTTGACTGTCGTACTCATAAGTTGTGGCGCTTATTAAATCAGCCACAAAGGGCGACAGTGGACACTTTTTTCCTGTGACATAGAACTATTGATAGTGACTCGTTTTTCGCGTGTGCGTATTCTAGTCGAGAAGTAAAGTGGTATGCGTGGTGCTTCGTAACTGAAGGAGAATACCACGACGATGATAATGTCTTTTTTTTTCATGTTTCGTTTTTTTAAAAGATTGCTCAGCTAAGTTGAAAGACTTCGTACTTTCTTTGTTCGAGCCTTTTTCAGGTCACTGGCACTCTAGGTTGTAATTAATTTTGTTTCGCGATTTCGGCCCTGAAAGCGCACGCAAGGCCTGCCAGGGGTCTAGTTGTGATGGCACTGCAAACAGGTATTCTGATATAGAAGGTGCTAGCAGAAAACGCAAAGCTACTGAGTCGAGTTTCGCGATTTCGGCGCCGAATGCGCACACAAGGCTTACCAGGGGTCTCGTTGTGATGGCACTGCGAATAGTCATTCTTGATCTAGAAGTCATTAGCAGAAAACACAACGCTTATCGTCGTGGCTAGGCAAGGGCATCGAATTAGCTGAGGACGCTAACCCGAGGTGGCATGTGTGACGGCCGCCCTTAGAGCTTGTCCCAGAGCGCTGGCCGTGTGACGCCGAGGCCTTCCATTTTCCGAATCTTCTTCCGGTGTCCCAGCGGCGAGAGGGGAGGTACATTGAGTGCGACGTTATCTATTTCGTATATTTATCGTCAGTATGTCCCGCCAGTACCGATTTCTGGACAGGTCTGTTCCCAGTAACGCCAGGGGCTGGACTAAGTCTTGCTTGAAGCGACGCTACAAAAGCAGCTTGAGGAAAAGGGAGCGCATGGTGCGTCGACGTTTTCAGTAGCCGGAAATGTGGCGCTGAAGTTTTGGAGTTGGGAAGCCACCTTACCAATTGAGCGAGCATTAAGTTTTTAATTTGCATTCATGTACGAACCGCATTTAAATTCACGTTTACGAACGTTCACTGAAAATCAATTGTAAGTGCTCGGGAATCTTGAATCAGGAAGTTTAATACGGGACGTCTAACTACGTGGTGAGAGGAGCATCACCGTGTCGTCAGTGAAAATTACGGTGGTTTGCTGTTGAACTATTAAGCCAGGAGGGATTATGGTGTGGACAGTTAAAAAAATGGCCCAATTTACTGATGCGCTCCCATATTTTCTTAGTCCGTTGTCTGTAAGAAGCTCGGGTTATCTACTCTGAACCCATGCTAACCGATGTAACGCTTAAAGAAGCTCGGGTTATCTACTCTGAACCCATGCTAACCGATGTAACGCTTAAGCCTTGACACAAGCGTCTGCAGAAGATACTAAGGGCGTCAAAAAAATCTTGAACGCGTTTTGCGGAGCCTAATCTGTCTCCGTGTAAGTTCCTTTTTCTTGTTTTTAGGGAGAGCACGCTGCTACGCTCACGCTGCTACGCTCGTGCTTATTTCTTTTGCTTCGCTCTTGCGTTTAATTTTTGGGTGCCCTTTAGGACTCGTTACTCATCGGTATGCAGGGAGCATCAACGCTTATTTTTCAAGTCACTGTATTTCCGATGCCTTCGAAGCTTAGAGGTAGAATTTTGAATTTTCAGTTCTTGGAAGCTTTTCTTGTGGTTGAACTTGATGTTTTTACTGAGGACAGCGCATGTCTAACTTCTTTTTATCCGTTGCTATACTCGGATACAACTTAAGAACGGCAACGATGATGATGATGATGATTGCTATTGGTTTCCCCTTTGTAGCGGGGTGATGACATGTCAGCTTACCAAAAAGGACTAATATAACCATGTTTTACACTAGCGCTGCTTAGGGCAGGCACTAAAGCTTATTAGGCCCGAAATACTTTCTTTTCCCTGTTACAGGTGGTAACTGTCCTAGGCAATATTCCCCTCTCTGCTTTTCGTCCACCAGCATTCTAATCTTCTTTTCGTCCCCTCGACAGCCTTTAAGTTAACTTCCTTTCTGATACCCTTAAATCCTAGGGCTTCTGGAAGCCCAATATTCCCTTCATGTAGATTTGGATGGATACCCTCACATTTTAGCACTATGTGCCGCATAGTTTCTGTTTCTTTTCCGCAGACCACGCATACCCCATCATTTTCTGAATACTTCCCCACAAAGCTCTTAGTTCGCAGGCAACCTGCTCTAGCCTCAAAAAGCAAAGCAGTGCCCTGGGAATTATCGTAGAAATTTTCCTTTCTGATGTTCATTTTCTCAGCCCTGTACATCTCTAACGACGTTTTAGCTTCCATTTTTTCCCTCCATTTATTCGTTTCAATCTGCCTTGCCTCTTTTTTGGTTACCTTGGCTGTTTTGGATTCTCCACTGTTCTTTCCGTATTTCATCGTTAGTCTTCTAGTCTTTCTTAACGGAAGTGGCCGCTTTGCCTCATCACCGCAGCCGTACATTACTCCGCGCGGAGCAAGTAGTGCGTTACAGGGAATATTTTTGGCATACCACGAGCCGTGTTGTTGATTTTTTTGGACTTAATGCTCTTATAAACTACAGCAGCAACGAGAAACAAACTACGTGACAAAAGGCAGACGATATCACGCATTCATAGCAATCTCCTTTGAAAATGCGTGCGCCCGTCGGTATCCGCGCGCCCGTCGGTAATGAGCTATTGCTGTTCTTAACTTGTTTCCGACTATATTATTGTAGCGTGAGCTACACTGGCCGAGGTTGAGCAGTTTTGTGTGGCTCCTGGAGAGTCGTGCTGCGCAAGCGCGGCGCGTGGCTGCCCGGTACACTTTATCATACGAGGGGTGGCCAGGTGTGGAACCGATGGCTCGTGCGTCGCAGCAACACCGGCGTGCGCCTGTGGGACCAGCTTAGGTCTGGGGCGATTGGTGACGCTGCGCCGGAGCCGCTTGATAAATATACATGTGTCGCATAATGCATATACCGTGTGTGTGTCATTGAAGCAGCAGTAAGCGTGATAATCAAGCTATCCTAGACAACCAGGAAAGCTAAGAATAACCAGTTGAACCTTAACTCACTCTACGTATATCCTGGCGTAGCCGAGCTAAGCCACTGCTAATTTTTTGGTGGTTCATTCGGTGTCTTACTTTCGTATTGCATAGCTTTAGCGCAAAAAAAAAAACCGTAACGAAAATGGTGCCCTTGGCTAGCCTATCCGTTCAGAGCCAAGGGAAGGCGGAAGAAAAAGGCGTTCCGTCCTTTCGTTTATTCGGGTCTTTCAGGCGCGCGAAGAAAGTAGGCCCTAGCCGAAGAGCGATCACGCCAGGGGAGCGGTTTGGGGAGTGCATTGATGAGGGGGTGTGGTGTGACGTGCCGTGGCTAGGGAGGCCATGTTCTCCTGACCTAGCCCTCGGGAGACGAGTGGGTGGGGCCTTTACACGGGATACTGATGAACGCTGGAAGGCGCGGAGCTGCTGCGGTCATGGTCATCGTTTTCGTCTTGAACCTCTCCAACTCTCCCTATCTTCCTTGAGAAGGCCGAGTGATTGGCCTCTGCTGTATTGCCGTGTCTAGTATCTTTCGTGGCTGCTCCCTTTAGTGTTTTTCGTTTGGCGGTGATTTACATCTACTTAGGTCTTAGCCGTATCTTCTGCTCTTCGCTTCCTGCCTCTTGTGCGTCGACTAATCTGTCCATGTACGTCCTCGCTTCTCGAGAATTTTTTCCTTTATATGCTTTGCTGACACACATGGGGTTATTGTAATACCTTTCTCATTCCCTGTCAGTGCATTCATGTAGGCTATTGCCAATACCTTCGTCGTCTTTGTCAATTCTGAAAAAGATGCAAAAGGAAAAGAAATAATTGTCATTAAGAATGTGGGCCATTGAAGGCTGCCCGTGCGGTTTGGCTTCGCGCCATTAAACCGCGTGTTGGAATTTGGCAGTACCCTTTCGAAGGCGCTGTTTCGCGTCCTCATTATTCACAAGCAGTTCCTCCTACAAGTGTAATTTCGCGGAAATGAAGTTATATAGAACTCGACAGGAATTTACCGTGCTGAACTACACATTGTAAAACCGCACTTGGGACGATACACAACCGATTCACTCAACAGACAGTCAGAAGTTGCCTTAGCAATGTTACAGATAGGCCACACACATGTAACACACTCGCGCCGGCTCACTGGATCACCAAGGCCCATGTGCGGAGTGTGCGGAGAGGGCCTATCCGTAATCCACATGCTCATTTAATGCAATGCACTTAACACAACACGGTGCGCACACCTCCCGCAACTATACACACGACATATTCCACAGCACCCGTCATTATTTTTAGGAGACAAGCCCATGTTTTCAATTAAACGTGTTTTTGAGTTTCTTACCGAGGTAAAATTTTTACATCTCATTTCTTATCATGCGTCTTGACAACCTGGCCCTTTACACCAGTCATCTTCATTCCTTTGTGTTTTGCTTTGTTTATTTTTACTGAAATGTTTTACTTTTACTTTAATGTCACTCTCATGAACTGACTTTCGTTTGACGCTCTTTGCCCTTAGTTGGCCTTTCGCCATTAAAACCCAAACATCATCATCAATTTACCTTGCTGAATCGCTATGCTAACAACTTGCGACGTGTTTGAGTTCGTGATATATTGTAGCGTGAGCTACACTGGCCGAGGTTGAACAGTTTCGCGTGGCTCCTGGAGAGCCGTGCGGAGCATGCGCGAGGAGCAGTAACGTCTCACGGCGCACAGCTGGCGCGCTGGAGCCGCCGCCGCTGCGACTGGATTGGATTGGATTTGATTGGATTAAATTGGATTGTATTGGATTGGAAATCGTTTTAGCAGCAGCAGGCATGATAATCAGCTAATCCTAGACAACCAGGAAACCTAAGAATAACCAGCTGAACCTTAGCTCACGCTACGTATATCCCGGTATAACCGATCTAGGCCTCTGCTAATTTTTTTATCGATCGGATAATCTATCGCCGGCGTATCTGTAGCAGACTACTTCTATAGCAGACTACTTCGCAGCCGTTTTCAACTAGTACAGGAAACCCCAGATTGCTTTCATCGATACACGTTTCGTAAGGTAGGAGGCGCTCTTCATTGTGCACGTCCCGGCAGCAACCATGCCGGAGCCTGCCTACTCCACAGGAGTCCTGGCGAGCGGGCTTCCCCGCCGCGTGTCTCGGCCTTATCTCGGCACCTGTCAGAAGCACTCGTCCCGCTTACCTCGTCGGAGGCCTCTCCTGTCCTCGCGTTTTGGGCGAACATGTCCCGTTTTCTCGGGGCCCTTGGCCGCGAAGTGACGTTCCCGTTGCAGCTTCACGGCCTTAGAGAAGGCGTGTGCGCGTGTGCAGACATCCGTTCTGTGTTCCGCTTCACCGCGCATTTTATTTGTGCTTAGCGAGACGTTGTGCGAAACACTTCCACGCAGCTTGGAAGCGTACGCCCACGCAGAGCACTGAGCGCATGTTGTCCGTTTCGTTTTTCGTCAGCCAGCCTGTCGCCGGCTGCATTTGCATTGGCGTGTTGGGTTGGCTGTCGCCACTTCGGCGTCGACTACTTCGTAGCTCCGCAAAACAAGGGGCTTGCCGGTAGCAATGACGGAAGCTAGTATGTGAACGGACTTTGAAGAAGACTGGGCTGGTGCTTGTCTTCAGAAGAATATATTGGGGGATCGTGTTATCGAACTGCGTCGAGTGTTGTGGAATGGCTGACCGGGAATGGAGTGGCGCACGCATTAGCAGGCCGAGGTATCTTGAGGTAAAAGGAATGTAGGGCATCCTTCGCTAAAAAATGAAGGTAGTTCGTCCTTGCACTTCGCTTTCATTGTGAAAGGGGCGTGCTCGAAACTTACGTAAGCACCAAGCTGTGCGGGACGGTGAGCCCTTCTATAATTCGGAAATTATAGAAGGGCTGTTCGGCTGTTCGGAAATTAGGCTGCTCGCTATCGAATGTTGCGATTATATTTGCGACAAAAACAACATTTCAGTAAAAATGTAAACGAAGACTTTTATTCCGAGTGCTATCTAGGAGTTTGGGCGCGCGATAATAAATTGTAGCAAAACAAGACAGGCAGTGCTACCGCTTGATAAAAAAAGAAGAGAGAAGTACGCTGTTAGCCCGCCTGCAAATGACATCACGGAAAGATGTTGCCAGGTTTTAATCCATAAAATTGTTCAGTAGTTCACTTTATTTTCTCTCGTCCGTCTTCTACGGCCACTTCAAATTCTATCCATTTTTCAAATTTTTATTAGCACACCCAGGTTCAAGACAGTACCAACATTTGTGTGGTGTCTTTATGTTGGTAGAAAGCAAGCATTTGCTTTGAGTTCGTTGAAACAATCTCAGGGGTTAACTGGTCTGGTGACATGATAGGATAAAATGCGCATAAAAATGGGATGAACAGAAAGAACCCACCACAGTTTTGTGCGATGTGTGGTAAGTGCTTACTGTTCGTCTCGTCCTTTTTATATATATATATATATATATATATATATATATATATATATATATTTTGTTTTTCGCAATTTCTTGTTGCTTTTTCGTATCGCC
The DNA here is from genome assembly GCF_048455015.1 of Haemaphysalis longicornis. Lineage (NCBI taxonomy): Eukaryota > Metazoa > Arthropoda > Arachnida > Ixodida > Ixodidae > Haemaphysalis > Haemaphysalis longicornis. The sequence goes on along the minus strand of NW_027526225.1, from coordinate 80,950,382 downwards.
TTATGTACCGGTTCTTCGAGTGTTTTTTGAGTGTTTTTAATAATCATCGTTCTTGGTAACCTGTATAGTTCCTTTGTGTTAATCACGGTCTTTGTGCCCGCAGTCATTTGCACAGGATCCGGCCGCGAGCCTGGTTTTTTATGTTTGGGAAGTGTACAACATTTTAGGGCTTATTTCTCAAAGCTGTGATTTTTTTTTTGTTAGTCGCAACGCCTTCGACCCGTGAAGAACACGATCTTCAGGCATTCACTGCAGATTACCGAGAGCACGATCGGTGTCACACCCTCTATCTGCAAGAAAGACCTAATGGGCATAGTCATAGTTATCTGCAGAAGAAGAAAAAAAAAAACGCAAAAGCTAAATGATGATTTTTAATGAGGGTTGTGGGCGTCTTCCTCTATTCTTTAATCCTTGCGATTAGCATTAAGGAGCAGAATAGAATAATAATAGAATAACGCGCCGTCGTTATTCTCACTGCTCTCGCGCAGCACCGAACTGCCCTGCCGAGATACTCTGCCCACAACGGGTTCGAGAGCGAGCCACGACTCTCGCCGCGAGTGTACGTTTTCAATCACTTCACATGGAAGCGATACATTTCATAGTACAGGGGTTTATTACGCGGGAAACCACGATACAAACACTACACTGTACTACGCACCTAGCCCCTGGGGCATATACAGCCGTCAGCGTGTGCCCAGCCCGTAGTCGGGCAGCAGTTGCGGGCAGCAGTTGCGGGCAGCAGTTGCGGCCGGCCAACGTCCGCCGGCGTTGGCCGGCCGCAACGCTCACTGGCGTAGGGGAAGGGGGCTCTCTGTGGCCGCTACACATTTCAAGCCGCTGGACTCGATCGGGCGGCGTCGGCGCTCGTCCGCTGACCTTAGACGGCGCAAGCCGTCACATCGCGGACGCGGGGGCAACCCACCAAGAAGTGGAATATGCCCGCGGCGACTCGCCGGGTTTCCTAGATAAACGCACTGACGCAAATCGAGGCATGCGCTAATCGACACGGTGGGTGCCGTGACCCACGGAAGTGGGAAACAACGGCCAATGCAAGAAACGGCCAGAAGTGGCCGAAGGGCATTTACGTACCGTGCGATCGCTGCGCGTCCCAAGGGCGGTCTCTCCCGGGGAGTCTCCTGCGCGCATCCCCCGTCGCCTCGTAGGGAGAGGAGGGAAGCGCGCGAGGATCGCCCTCGCCCCACCAAGGAGGAGGACATCTCTAGCGCCTCCTCGCCCCGATATGAGGGGCTTGGCCCCCACAGGGTGTAGGTCCGGCAATCAGATGCTTTCTGAAGCAGTTTATCAAAAGATGTCCTCGGAATTTTTTTTATATTTTCAATACTTCGGAACTCTTATGAGCAGCTGTTCCAAAACAACAATCCGTCACACATTCTCCATTTTTGTTGTTATGGCATCCTGCCTCGCCGTCGTCTCCCAACAAGCTTTCGGCGTTCAAGGCGAAAATTGAAGCACGGACATGGCAACATGTTTGGGCCTTCCCAAGGCGACGGGGCGCCGCCTCCTATGCAAATTATTCTACGCGCACCGGCTTTAAGTTTAAATCTCTGCGTTTATCCTCCCTTTTTTTTTCAGTTATGAACATTATTTGCACCCACGCGTGCCTCGGTGTCAGTTAAATTTTTTATGCGTGTTGCAGTATTCTTCCACCGCTTTATAAAGGCGTACTTCCGTCTCTTTTACTCTTTTTGGATGTTTTATTCCGGCCCTTGTTGCGTCTACCCTTTTCCCTGACTTTTCTTTTACTTGGGCGCTATACCAGCGTTCTGGCTCTTTCGAGCGTGCCGTGATGTGTTCTCCGCTCCTTTCGGGCCGAGTGCTCGCGGAATCTCTGGCGCAGTCGCTCCTGGCATGAACAGGTGCCGCCGCCGAGAGAAGTTGAGCGCGTCAGCGCGTGCCGCCCGAAGTTGCCACCGACCTGGCAAACACAGCGCTGCCTCTTCCCATCCCTCCTTCCTCCATCTTCTCTTTTTTTTTTTTTTTTTTTTTTTTCACTTCGTCTCGACCTACGCTTCGTGCAGGGCTCGCTTGTGCGTCGCTGTGTCGTGCGGCGAAGCTCTCAACTGGGAAGGCGCGCCACTGGCTGCGCGCTGTGGGCTGCTGCGGCACTCTGCTAAGCTGGACCGGCAAAGATTAGTAAGGTGTTTGGTGAAACTGTAAAGCTGGCTTCACTGCGCGGCACCCGTCTTGGTAATTCAGTTTTCCTCAAAGTGGCCTTTGCGCGCGCAAGTTGTGGGATCTATAGATGAACAGAGCCAGCTGAAGCTACGCAGATGCATCTTGTGTACGCACATGCGGGGCTTCAAGTTCGATCTATTTTGGCTTTGAATACACACGGGTGATGTCACTATGGTTTAAGAGGGGGAGGGGGGAGGGGGGGGGTGGGTTCGACTTTTGCGTGGTAAGGCGGAAACATTTATAAGGGCAGGCAGAGCTCTACGTCAATGCTGTGTACACGATCGCGCTGCCAAAATAACATAGCGGTACACGTGCGGAAGTAATGCTTGACCAAGCAGAGATTTTAGTTCTTTTAGCAGGCAAAAAGAAAAAAGAAAAGAAAGAAGCAAGCGTTCTTTATAAGTTATTAAGCAAAGAGAAGAAAGAACTTCGACTTTACATTCACGCAAGAAGAGGTAAATTCACTCTGAATAGCTGGGATTTCGCTACTAACGCCACCAACCTGTTCGCTGTGCCCTATTGCGCGTGCAATCAATGGAGAATGAAACGCGAACACGAAAATATGAACCAAAGCACATCAATAGCGCGATTTCTCTTCAATGCAAGTGAAAAGATGCGTGGCTTAATTACAAAAAAAAAAAAAAAAACCTTGGGAATTGTGGCTTCCCAAGTATACAAATATCGCGCATTGTTTCAGCTGCACGAGCAGAAATACAATTGTGCGGGTTCTGGTTCATATTTTCGTGCTTGCATTTCATTTGCACGTTTACCTCTTTACTGGTTTCAAAGAATGAATTAAGTAATGAAACTACATAGGGTATCTCACACAGGGATTTTTAGGCCGGTCCCGCAGAGCTAGGCAACCGCGTGGTTGGCGCTTGCGTCCTGGAGGGGGTCGTTCCGCACTGGATTCTACCAACCTGTCATCTCAAGGGAAGCGGAAAAAAGAGGTTGCGAAGTAGCGGAACTCATCGTGGTGTCGCTGGGTCGCTGTGTCTCGTCCGCCCAAAATTGATGATGTGACGGTTAGCCTTGGGAGTTCAAGTGTGAGACTTCGATAATCGCCCGTGTGCCGAGATACTGGTGCCTATAAAATCTAAGGATTCTTCCAGTGACGGCCCGCCGTGGTGGCTCAGTGGCTAAGGCGTTCTGCTGCTGGGCACGAGGTCGCGGGTTCGATTCCCGGCCGTGGCGGCCTCTTTTCTGATGGAGGCGAAAAGCAAAAACGCCCGTGTGTTCGAGATTTCAGCGCACGTTAAAGATCCCCAGGTGGTCAAAATTAATCCGGAGCCCTCCACTACGGTGCGCGTCATCCCCTGCGCTGCGCGGGCGCGTTCAACCGTACAATCAATTAATCATTCTTCCAGTGACGTTCTGCAGTACTGGCATCTTGCGGGGGCAGAATAGAATGCGTCGAACGCCTGGCATGATGCCAACGTAGGCATGTGGTGCGTGGGCTCGGGGGCGCGTCTTGGGCGCTTTCAAAGACATGGCAGACAGTGAGGGTGCTATTCAAAATCAGTGCTGGGAGCCGTCCTTGCACCGTGCGAATTTAGTGTAGTAATACACCGCGGCTACTCAAGCCATTTCATTGGCAGATTACGACAATAAGCTTCTCATTTCTTTTTATTCATTTTTAAATTGTAGGCTTGGTTCCTTGACATTTACCATTTAATGCGGACTTGCGGTAGCGATCGACATAAATTGATCTCCTTTGTATCTCTCATGATCGATCTTTAGATTTCCCTGCGTAAGCTCCTCAATAGCCTGGATGGCTAGCTCATCGTTTCCTGCGTTGCCTGCCCTCTCCCCAAATCACCGCAAGAAGGGAATAGTGCGGGGGTTTTAGGTAAAGCCAACGACCTCGTGCCTCCTAATCTCATCCGTCGGGGAGTTCATCGCTGGCTAATCGCGCGGGGTTTCACTGCCACTGATTCGAAATCCGCGCTCTCGTCATCCGAGACTATGGAGGGTAAACGAAGCACAATCGCTTCGCCCCCAAGCCTTCAGCAGGACTGACGTGTTAAGCCGAGAGCGGAGGAAAGTTTAAAAAGCGGGGTTTAGCGTGCGTAATATTGGCTCTGTTCCCCGCACTGTCTCGTTCATTCGTTGCTGCGTACTTTCTGCATTTTTTCTGCGGCGTATTTTTTTTACTCAAGCTTTCGATGCGAGGAGCTTTTCAACCATCAATCTTTGCGTACGCTTTACTAATCTTAAAGCCCGGTCATAAAACAAATGATCTTTGTTTTTTGTCTTCTCAGGGAAAGATGGGAACGGGATAGTCAGCTTACTTTTACGGTTTTGATGCAGTTTTGTATCTTTCGATTTAGAACTGGAACTTTAGTTTAGGTTGTCGCTTAGCTTTTTATAGAACGTGCTTCTCCGAGGCGCAGTGTATTTCTGAAGATTGATTCCTTCATTGTGAAGACTGGTTCCTTCTTTCTGACCTCTGAAAGCGCAGGGTTTTGTTTTTCCTTACCCGTGTGCTCACTATTTTTATATTTTAAATTCTTTGATTCATTGACTCGATTTATAGCGTGCTGCTGCGAACAAAGAAAAAAAAAGGTGAGGAAAGGTGAAAAAAGAAACCGTTGGGTCACCCGCTCCCCATGGCGTTGCCGCAGTTGTCCTTGTTCGCTGATTCAATTATCCATTAAAAAGGGGGTCGATCGCTTAATTCTTGGTTAGCGGAAGCCACTCGCAACTGTGCGGCGTACCGAATGCGCGTGATTGGCCTGACATACGCGTCGAGTAATTTACACCGGGGTGGCTTCGGACTATAGAGGCGACACTCGGGAGGAAGAAACGACATGTTTTGAAAGGGCAGGAGCGCTGAAAGTAGCTTAGTCCCGTTCCGTCTACAGTCCCGTCCATCGTCCGCCCGCGCCATCATCATCATCGTTGGTTCCGCTAAAGCGGCAGCCTTCCGAATGGTTCTCGATAGGCGGCTCGGCCCTTGCTCACCACCATTCATGACGGTATTAAATGCCACCTAATTACCAAGGCGAACGCGATAGCGCGTCCTCATGGACGCTGTTTCCATTTATTTTTGTTTCGGCCTAATTGTTACGTCTCAAAGGGCAGAAAGTTGTTTTTCTTATTCAGCCAAGGCGTGTGCTCACGGGGCCGTGCTATCTAGGCCGTGTTGGAGGGGGCTTTACGGGAGGAGGTTTTTAGGGTCCGGTGGGGAGCGGCTCCCCTCTTTGTTGCACACTGCTTTGTTTCACGGCGGGTGTACCTGCGGTCTCGCGAGAGAGTGGAAATGGAAGACCGCGCCGCTGCGGGATTCGTAGTTTCCCTTTACGAAAGGCGATGGAGACACGGTTGCGCTACCCGTTCTTTCGTGGCGCTCTTGTTTTCATAGGAACAAAGAGTGCTTTCAAGATGTGAAGCAAGCAGTTTACGCAAGTGTTAACCTTAGTTATTTAAAGATTAGAAAACATCTTGAGAAAGGAACGCCGCCCAATAAAATGATTTCGCAGCATGACCCTCGGTTTCGGTTTCTTACAGTTGATGTGCAATCATGGACAATTGAAACGTGAACACGAAAATGTGAATCGGAACACACAAATAGCGCGATTTCTTTCCATGAAAGTGAGATTGTCGCGTGGCTTTATTACAGTAACAAAGATTGAATGTGTCTTTCCAAATACACCTAGCCATTGTTTTGTCTCCACTATCCACATTCTTTGATTTTACGCGCTCTGGTTTATATTTCCGTTTTCTCATTTCATTTGTACGTGACTCTACGTCCAGCTGTTCAACGTACAAGTCTTAATGTAGGGGATTTAGTTATAGAAAAACACAGTCTGGTCTCATGGACTCAAAGGGGAAATAGAGGGTGTTTGGTCATAGGTAGAAGCGTTTGTACTGAAATTATGTTAAAAAAATGATGGCGATTATGGTGAGAATTTGGGGTGGAGGTTAAAGTGAGCCCGTATGATCTAGCGTACTAAATATTCCTTGGGACACTGAAGTCTGCTGACGTGCTTCGAAAGCGAAAACATTGCAGCACTTACCAAAAATTCTGTATTGCTACGTTGTATTTGCGTCTTTTTCTACCCATTCGTTTCGTCGCCTTTTGGCGCGAATTACTTTAAAAAGCAGACAGGAAACACTTACGATCCAGCTTCCCGGGATCGGAGACCTGCGTGGCAGGGGTGCACGCGTTCTGCTCACGTGCCATTACTGTGGAAGTAGCGCAGTGGTAAAACACTGGGCTCCTACTCTTATTAATTGATTGATTGATTGACTGACTGACTGACCGACTCTGATTGATTGATTGATTGATTGATTGATTGATTGATTGATTGATCGATCGATCGATCGATCGATCGATTGATTGATTGATTGATTGATTGATTGATTGATTGATTGATTGATTGATTGATTGATTGATTGATTGATTGATTGATTGATTGATTGATTGATTGATTGACCGACCGACCGACCGACCGACCTACTCTGATTGGATTGATTGTGGGGTTTAACGCACCAAAGCCAACCGTGCTGTAGTGGCGGGCTCGGAATTAATTTCGACCCGCTTGGGATCTTTAAGCTTGCCGAAATCTCGGCACATGGGAGACTGTTTCAATTCCCGTACGAACTTTGTTCATTTATTTACTGGTTACAGTGGCGCCCGTTCCTTTCTTTTTCCTTTTTTCTTTTTCTTGTAGCGACCAACAATGAAGCCTTTTTGCGCAGTAGGGTATCTTGCGCCGTATGCGCCGATGTTTCTCCTCCGGCTGAAGGTTGGAATTGCAGCTGCTCCAAGGTGCATCGGACGTGTTTCTGCGTGCCTGTGTCTTGTGAATGGAAAGCAGGTGCTCCGCGGCCGTACATACACCGGCGGTCCGAGGTTTCGATAGCGGCCTGAGCGTGGCGAAGAATTTGGGGGTCGAAGAAGGGAATGAGTGCAGGAGAGGATGGCAGGCAATCGCCTCTGATGTACTAGTCCGGATGTATGCCTCCACATTTCCGCGAATGCGATACGACCGCACCGGGCCACTATGATCGGCCAAACAAAACAAGCTGATCAGAGTTTGGAATTTTGACTTGCCGTTGGGTCAGAGAGGTACACACCGTGACGTAGGGTATTCACTGCCTTGTCACCTTAGTGGTGACCGCACAGGCGGACAAAGCGTGTTCATGGGGCGGTTGGGAGGAAGTGGAGGAGACAGTGTTTTCTGCTTACATATGGGTGTTCGTTGGTGGGAGGGAATTATTAATCTAGACGGGAAAGGGCGTACGCTACAAAACGCCCCTAAGATAAGGAGGGTACTCATGCCGCACTGTTTATGGCTAGCAGCAAACTTCAGCTTATTTAAGTGTTATATGTTAGAGTCAACCGTGGCCCCAATAACTTGAGGTACACTAAATTGGGTCAAGGGGCTTAAGAAGGAGCTGTGAACCTCGAACGTCTTTGCATTGTTATTGTGGGAGGGAGTTGTGCATGAAGGAAAAAAAATCCCGGGCCATCTCCACTAACGTGAAACCTCGCGTTTCTACCCACGGAAATGAAACCATTGGGGGGTACAGGTAAACAGCTTTGCTGTGAAAGTCTCCGGTATTTGAAGGACGAAGCGTTCTAGCTCGAGGAGTTGGAAAACGAGTTTCCATGTGTGTTCTTTTATAGAAGTACGTGTTACTTATTAGCGCGAGGCGTTGGAAAACGAGTGTCCCGGTGTTTTAGTACCGTGACTACATGAGACGAGATACGACGACGACAACAGGTGACGCCGATAGCCAGAGTCCCTAAGGGGATTCGCCGCTTAAAAAAAATTCACAGCATATCCACGGGGTGAATGATGATGAGTGGGCGAAGCTCCTGAGGGGAAATCATCGGTAAAACCGTGACTCTTCAGTGAAAGTTCGCCCACTACATCTGTGTCCGAACATAACGTCTAGAAAGTCTCGCTTAAACCGCGCGTCGGCACCTTGGGGCTGAGCTCGCCTGATGCGTTTTGCAGACGCCTCACGAGCTCTCACTGCATCGGGGTCTGCCTGCCGATACGCGCGCTTTCTCGCCGCTTCCCGTTCTCTGACGTTTTGGAGATCCTCTTCGCGCCGCAGCCATGCCGCTTCGCGTACGGCAGGGTCCTCGCGCCGTTGCCGTGACGCTTGGGCCTCTCGTTCTCGAACGCTGGGATCTTGGCGGCGTCGTCGCGCAGCCAGACGACACGCTTCGGCCTCCCGCTCTCGTACGGCAGGATCTTGGCGGCGGCGTCGCGCAGCTTCACGGAGCGCTTCTGCCTCGCGGGCTCGCACATCTGCAGCCTTATCCATCGGGCGACTCCGAGCGCGCGCCAACAGCGAACGGATTTTATTACAACGCTCCCCGCCATCTAGTAAACAATCCAAGAACTAAACTAGAGGTAGCCACGCCATCTAGTAAACAATCCGAGCGCATCTTTTCATCATATACAAGTACCGCCATCTAGTAAACAATCCAAGAGCTAAACTAGAGGTAGCCACGCCATCTAGTAAACAATCCAAGAACTAAACTAGAGGTGGCTACATACATACGTCGAGGATGGACAGACCCACGCCCTAAGGAGCTTCGCCCCTAAAATGGAGGGAGAAGACTAAGAGAGCCTGTATTATCTTCAAACGCCGGTATAAGTTGTGGAACGTTGGTAGGGAATCTCCGAATTTGAGACGGTCGTTCTTTTTCTTAAGAAGTAAATGTGTAGTACGGCCACGAATGATTGCATGAAGTAGGAAGACGCAGATATGCGTAAAAAGAATCCGAAACCTTCAAGGAATTCTGCCATGCCGATACGGGAAGTGTTACTGCACATATCCCCTTACGCGTGCATGTACAAAGCTTTAGAAAAAAAAAAAATCACACACGGGTAGATGCACTTGGCCATCTCTCCCTAGGATTCCCGAGGCGAGTCTGGAGATGGTCTCCGATTTGTTTCCCTCCCGTCCTTTCCCCCGGTTCGCATTAGTGAATTCGATGTTTTGGGAAGTTCTACCGTAAAGGGAACGGTGAGCAGAGGAGAGTATACGGATTCGCACCACTGGTCCCGTAGAGTTGCATCCACCAGAAGCCGAGGTGGCGGCGCCTTGTTTTGGTTGGGAGGCTGGGTATAACGCAGGCTCTCACTGCGCTCTGGCCTTCCGGATTGGGCCGCCCGGAAAGGGATCTCGTGTTTGCCTACGTTCGACGCCGTTTGAGCTGTCTCGCCTCCGGAGCTCCGAAGAGCATTGGGCAAAGCGTTCCGAATCACGGATGTTCTGGTCCCTTTTAGTCGTCGCTATCGCCGTCTCATGTAGTCACGCTACTAAAACACAGGGAAACTCGTTTGCGCTTCGCGCTAGATTGTAACGCGTACTAAAAAAAAAAAAAACCGGGACACTCGTTTACGCCTCGCACTGGAACGCTTCGTAACGCGTACTGAAAAAGCACCGGGAGACTCATTTACGCCTCGCGCTGGAGCGCTTCGTTACGCGTACTAAAAAGGCACCGGGATAGTAATTTACACCTCGCGCTAGAGACCTTCGTGCTTCAAATACAAGAGACGTTTACAGGGCATCAGCGGGTTCCAACGGCTTTTTCTCCGTTGGCAACAATGCCAAGGCGCCAAGAATAGACTTATACGTAACCCCCGAATTCATAGATGTATCTTCTTCTCAACTTAAACCGAGCTTAACTTGCCGCCGTCTAAGTCGGCTTCCCTCAATTCATAGACCCAACCCGCTCTTCGATCGCACTTCAACCGTACTTCGACTGATCTTGGTCGGCCGAAATTCAAGTCTGCTTCGTAGCTACCTTGAAGGCTTGAAGTCAACTTCGTCGCTTCGTTATTCTAACATGGCGCCTCGGCAGCGGTAGCGGCGCGACGTTGCGCGATGGATCGCCGGCTTCGAGGCAGTCTGTCGTGCCACTGATGTTGTGTTTGGTGACGCGTATACGACGAAAAGCCGAACTTGAAGGCAACTTCGTCGCTTCGTTATTCCAACATGGCGGCTCGGCAGCGGTAGCGGCAGCGGCAGCGGCGCGTCGTTGCGCGATGGATCGCCGGCTTCGGGGCAGTGTGTCGTGCCACTGATGTTGTGTTTGGTGACGCGTATACGACGAAAAGCCGAAAATACCGCTGCAATCGTTGAGCGGCCACCAAAGCCGGTGTACGATGATCGCCGGGGACTGCCACTGCCTACACTGCAGCAGCTGATGCTGACCCTCCGTTTTCGCCAGTTTTTACGGCGCCGGCTCCTTTCAAGCAGCTACGGGAGACTGGTGAAACCTACTGTGTGCCACACCGTAAAGAGGGTGACGGAGCTGATCGGAAAAAAGCCACTGTTTGAGCGGCTGGTGCACTTCCCGGTCGCGTCGAGGTAGTGCTGCAAATAGTATTATTGCCATTCACGGCCCTCTGATGACTGATATCAGCCAACTTGCTTTTGCGCTTCGGTATCCCTTGAACTTGTCACCGAGTATACCTTGTCGCATCCCTCCCGAAAGTGGCTTCACGTGGTTAGTTTGAACATTTCCTGGTGTTGTTTTTTCTCTTTGTTGCAACATTGTGTGATTGTTAACAGTGTTTTTGGTCTACACAGTAAATCCAGCGAAAAGGGAATGTTGTGCAGGTTATAGTGCGCAAGTTTCTCCTTGAGAGGGACCATGTATACAGCATACATCTTTGTTTTGCATTAAAGGACTGGCCTTCAGTTACACCCAGTTCTTCTGGCCCCAAAAGTGGTCTCACATGCACAAAGAGTTATTGCAGCTCCAATTTTTTTTACTCTACAGTGTAATCAGTAAGGTCATTTGTGAGGTAACCAAACAGCGTAGTTGGCGTGTTAACTGCATGCTAGCATTCAGGCAGCACAATCCAATGGAACCTAGGGCCCAATACAATTACACAGTCATGTTTATTGAAAATGGCTTTTGTCGACCGTGTACTACAGCACTAGTCCAGTCCCAGTGACGACACGGGCAGTGCGAGTTGCTGGCTATAGTCTCCACTCCGTCATCTGGGGACGCCAACCCACACTTACCAGTTACGACGTGCTCGCTGAGATAAACGGTTGGTAATTTCTTGAACAATTATAACGAATAGCCTGATGTTACACACAGTTATGTGGAGACCGCACTGAAGTGCTACTTTTTAAGCAAGCCAAAAAGAAATTGTGGGGAATGCTTCGGTGTCACTCTTTTTTTTTTTTTCTTTTGCCGCCTGAATAGCTGTCACGTAAAGACTGGGGAACGCTTCATCTTCGGGCTAGAACAGCAGTGATTGTTCTTGGCTTGCTGAACTAAAGAGGCCACCCACATTTGCTTGATTTTAATCGGCTTAAATAAATGTTTTTGCAACAACCGGGTTGGCTGTCCGCAAACTCCATCACTGACATCGTGTGATTTTCACATGTTCCTCAAACCGTTATTTTCTTGTGAATTGCATTATCCTGCTATAGCCTTCTTGTGGGGTTTGTTAGCTTGATGCATGATAAAAGTGGATATTGATGACTGAACTTGGGCAGCGACTCCTACGTAGATTCAATACTGTGAGCTGGGGAGGCACATATTCACAAAACGCTGATGTTGCTCAAGCAGCAAACATCACTGCAACGCACGTACATGAACATCCACGTTTCAATTCGAATCAAGCAAGTAGTTCCCTGTCCGCTAAGTATTTCTGTATTTTATTCTAAATTGCTCGCCATTCTTGTTGCCCTTAGTGCAAAAAAGCTGCCACTAGAGTGTGCAAAGAAAAATACCAGACCAGTAACAAAATGCCTGTACGAAGGCATTTGGTTTAATAAGCTCTAATAGCCACATTTGTCAAATAAAGGCAGCAGACTGAAATCACAGAGCTTACACATACTTTTATTATTTCTGTTGCAAAGCCTTGGCCATAAAAATTAAAAAAACACTGGCAAAACAAGAGATCCAAACCTTTCAAAGACAAACACGTTTTGGTTTGCCTATGGACAACAAAACTCTAGAAAATCCAAAATGTCATTTGCTGGTGTCCAACACAGACCAACAAGAAACACCACTCCAGAAAGGACAAGGCCCTGACAACATCCTCCTGCTCGCAATGCGATAAAATTCTCTCTCCCTTCATCCCGACTACACGGGCTCCTGTCGAATTCTCACTCAAAGCCTGGGCGAGCAAAGTTTTCTCACGCTTAATTTTATACTCAGGAGCTCTAACTCAAGCTCTTTTTGCTGGTTTATCAGCTGGTCCTCTAGCTGTATTTTCTCAGGTGCACCTCCTTATCAGCAGAAGGTGCAGGTTGTGCTCCTCCTGCAGGAGCTCCACCCTCGTGTTATCGTCAGCCCAGAGCTTTCACTCGAGGAGAGCCATATGACCGTTTGGATGCCCTGCGGCCTCCGTAGCGGGCGCTGCTGCATCACTGCTGCTGCAACTGCCGGCTGCGGAAGCTGTAGCTGCCGCCACCAGACTTGGCTCCCAAAGAGACTCTCGTGGTAGACTGTCGTCTTGCGCTGTCACAGCCCATGTTTCCCCTGGAGATGAGTCTGGCTTGATGAGTCATCTGAAATGAACAAGCAAACTATATCTGTTGAATGTGAAATCTTATGCGATATGTGAGTGCACGGAAGGGTAGGTGGAGGTGATCTTCCTTTCAAGGCAAAGGTGATGCCACTGCCTATTCCACGATACACAAATTGGCTGCCTTACTCTTTACACAGCCATTTGAGTATGTACGGGGAATTAAAGGGGCCATGTGAGTTACCACTCCGTTTTTTCAGCACATGGCCTGGGGCAAAACTTAGAGTTAGCTTAGAGCGTGCCATGTGACAGGTAAATGTGATGGCATGCGAGTAAAAAAGGTGCGCACTGTAGCTGCGGAGAACTATGTTTGTGGGGTACCCGCGGCGTGACGTGTCGCCAGCCTGCTCGGCTGGGTCTCCTTTGTGGACCCGAGTTTTTTGCAAAAAGGTTTATTCGCTAAAACTAAGCTCAGGCTATTCCATCCTGCTGCTCTCTTTCGCGAAAGAACATTGAAGAAAGGGCACGTGGGGCTGAGAGAGAGAGAGAGAGAGAGAGAGAGAGAGAGAGAGAGAGAGAGAGAGAGAGAGAGAGAGAGAGAGAGAGAGAGAGAGAGAGAGAGAGAGAGAGAGAGAGAGAGAGAGAGAGAGAGAGAGAGAGAGAGAGAGAGAGAGAGAGAGAGAGAGAGAGAGAGAGAGAGAGAGAGAGATTGTTGGGGGACTCATATCCGGTGTCTAGTCCCGGGCAACGTCTTGTTCGTGTTTCTCCGCCTTTAAGCGTTAAGTTCATTAGCATGGCGACAGAACGCACGAAGCTGCTGTCATTCAATGCTTCGGGTTTTCAGCACTGGCTAGAAAAACAAAGAATGACTGGAAAGAGAAATCAAGTGCTGCAAAAGTAAAAAAAAAAAACATGTAACGAAAAAGAACAGCGCAGGTGTGCTTGACAGCTCATCCGAGGGACCGCTTGGCTCTTAACTTTTCTGCAGGGTCTCTTGCTCTGCTGACTTTCTTCGGACGTTCGTTTCTCATGTCAGGGTTTTTAATAAGAACCACTCTGGTATAGAAATAAGGGACATGCGCAAGGTTATGATACTGACACGGTTGTCGGCTGTGTTCGCGGGGTGACAAAATTAATAATACCGGCGGAGAATACTAGAAATGGGGACTTGTGACTCACTATACCCGGGCGCTTCTCGAACTTCTCGTTTGAAGTTCGAGAAGCTCACAGTTAAATATATTTTGAGGGGAAGTTGAGCGCAATGGATCAACGTTAGGTGGACAGCTAAAATTTTTCGGTACCTATACATAAAACGCGTGCACACGCAGTGGCTAAGGAAGCTTAGAAAGCTAACGATGAAATACGGAGGGAACAGGGGGAATCCAAAACAGCCAAGGTAACCAAAAAAGAAGGAAGCCAGATGGAAACACATAAATGGAGAAAAAATGGAAGCTAAAACGTCGTTAGAATTTACAGGGAAGACAAATCTTACATAGAAAAGAAAATTTTCACGATAATGCCAAGGGCCGTGCTTTGCATTTTTACGCTAGAACAGGTTGCTTGCGAACTAAGAGCTTTGTGGGGAAGTATACAGAAAGTGATCTGGTATGCGTGGTCCACGGAAAAGAAACAGAAACTATGCGGCACATAGTGTTAGAAGGCGAGGGTATCCATCCAAATGTACAAGAGGGAAATATTCGGCTTCCAGAAGCCCTAGGATTCAAGGGTAGCACAGAGGCAGTTAACTTGAAGGCTGTCGAGGTGACGAAGAGAAGATTAGAATGTTGGTGGACGAAAAACAGAGAGGGGAATATTGCCTAGGACAGTTACCACCTGCAACGGGAAAGAAAAGTATTTAGTGTGTAATAAGTTTTTTTGTGCGCTCCCTAAGAGTAGCGCTAGTATTAAACGGAGATATTACTTTTTTTTGTAAGATGACGCGTCATCACCTTGCTACAAAGGGGATACCCTTAACAATCATCATCATCGTCGTTGTCGTTCTTAAGTCGTACCCTACTTCAGGACCCTTCCCTTGGTGTTGAGCAATAAAACTACTAGAGGTGCACTTCAAATCGTCATAAACTTGCTGGGAAAGGTTATGTTCAGCCGGAGTCATCTACTGCATTCATTTGCACGTCCGTTGAGTGCTTCGTCCCGCATATCCGCTCCATCAGCAGCCAAATGTTGATCTGCTCTTCAACCTCACTCCCAATTGTTGTTCTTTGTTTACTGACTGAACAGACTCGACTAACACGACCGCTGCAATCTATTTCGTTTCATTTTTGTATTCATGATGAAAATCAGAGTCTTCCGAACGAAGAATCAGCGCTTTATTGCGCGTTTTTCTAGGTTCCCGATATCGTTTCGGCAAGGGAGGAATGATTCTGGTTCCCGCGTGCTTATTTTGCTACTTGGTTCCGGCTACGAGGGCGTGAAACGCGTTTTTCTAGGTTCCCGATATCGTTTCGGCAAGGGAGGAATGATTCTGGTTCCCGCGTGCTTGTTTTGCTACTTGGTTCCGGCTACGAGGGCGTGAAATGCGTCTTATCAGATTCATTTAGTGCGAAATCACTTGCAGTGCCCACCACAAGAAATATGTGTGCGTACTCCGAAGCCTGTCGTGTTTGCCAGGAAGTCTTCCGCCTCAGGTGCTGCCTAAGCACTCACATGTAGGGCTTGCTGGTGTGCCTCCTCATGTGAGTGCGATCCCGAATGCAAGTGGAGGAAACACGTGCAGATGGAGGTGGAGTGAACGTGGAAAATGCAGATGGAGGAGACAAGTGAAGACACCCGTGTGTGGAGACGTCAGCACACTCTGAAGATACTACCCGAGTGGCCACAATTAATCTGGAGCCCCCCACTATGGCACGCCCCATAGCCCGGGTGTAACTTCGGCAATCCAAACTCCCAAAGTGAAACACCCATCACTCTGGTGTTTGACAGAGTAACATTTCTGCCTGAAGGTGTGCTGGGGCCCTGCCAGCCTAGGGCCCTTCAAGGACGTGCAATCTTTCGTGCTTAATCAGCTGCTCTTTCCGAATGAAGCAACTGGGCACTTCTCGCATTTCCCCATGTGGTGTTGAAGCGTTGCAGAAAGCAGAAGTGGGCTTGCCGTCGTTCCGAAAGGTACACGGGTCATGTGCCAAGTCGCAATCGGTGGAAAAAAGAACCGTGCGCGACAAAGCCTGTGCACCGATCAGTCGGTGCGTGGTCCGAGTTCAGGGATCAGTGCTATGCATACACTCTTAACAAAAATGCTAGTAAAAAGGTAGTAACAGGTCGTATTTACTAACTCTTTACGAACTTTACTACCCCCAGAATGGTACGTAGGTCCAGCCTCTCAGTATGGAACCTAAACGTTATCGTCACTAGTATAGACCGTGCACTTGATACCTGCTTGATACTAACATTCACTGATAGTAACAAAATTCTATGAATTATTAAACAAACTACCTAGAGCACTTTTCCCACCCAAAATCACGATTAAAAAAATCACGATTACCAAAATCACATGGTAACTTGTATATGCTCACATTAAAATGCATAATTCTAAATTATCGCTAAAATATGTGATTTTTGCGACAAGCTCACTAACTCTATCGGAAAACGTTTCGCTGCTGGCTATAAAGGCAAAAAGATCAGATGTATTTGTAAGGTAACTAAGTTATACTCAATCTCCACGTGCATCCCGTTGGTTTCCTTCCTCAATTTATTTGTTGTCTCGTGTGATATGCGCGTGTTGAATGTGTCTATGTTGTGCTGCGCACTCAGCCGATTCGCGTAGCTTTTTACTAGGTCATGCATGGCCAGCTCATAAAGGCACTGAGCACCTAGTAGGGACTGCGACAAGTAAGTAGTTGGTGTTCTGTTAGTAAAAGCCACGGCGTTTTTTAAGAGTGTAGGGCTTCCATGGTACACGTTGGAATCGTTCTGATGACGCCACGGGACTTGGTGTTAAGTATACAGCAGTTCCCTTTATGGCTTCTTTAGTTGTTTTTATTCTCAGTCGCTTCGTTTCATAATCGATAGAAATTCCCGCCGTCCATCCACATACATCTACCTTCTTTGTAGGTTTTACGTGCATCCCTCATATTTCACAGTTAAACCTCCTCAATAACATGCCTGGCTAGACCTTAATTCGCTGCTTTTGCTCCAGTTTCTCCCGGATGCAGCAACCTGGGGCATTGGGCGAGGCTCGTCGGTAAACCGAAGCTCAATATCCTCGCGTCCCCGAGTTCATCTCCCGCTAATCGCGCGGTTCGCCGTGCGGGTTTTCCACGCCATTGGCTCTCTTCTTCCGCAGTTACGAAGAGTAACCGTGTAGACCAAGCGCCGCTGCGCCCAAGGATCGGCTTGTCTTCTTCCCAAGATTGGAAAAAGGTTTAAAAGCGCGGCTTTAGCCAGCCCAAGATTGGTTCCGTTCCCCCTTCTATCCGCGCCCGGGCTTTCCTGCAAGGTTGCTTGGTTCGTTTTTCTTTTTTTCGTAGCTTCGCTTCTTTATTTTCGTGGCTGTCAAGCTTATTTTAGTTTTTGACAGGTTGAGTATTCGGGGTTTTTTTTTTTCTTTTTTTTTTTTTTTTTTTTCAGTGTTTGATATGGGGGGCTTTCGAAGCATCGATCTTCGCGCTGGAGCTCGAAGCCCCGGTGATCAAACACATCCACGTTCTTTCGTGCAATGAGAAAGATAGCCCTCCCGGTTTTTAATTTCATATATTTTCTTTAGTTTTATTTTTTTCTAACTCTGGTTATAAGCGTCTCTTTTCATACCGCATGTTTTTAACTCTGTGCACCTAAAAGCGCAACCCCTGTCTTTTTTGTTTAGTTCGCCTTTTCTTTTTTGCTTGCTCGCGTCCGTACCGTTCGCGTACGCCTGAATTGGCGGTATCAATTTTCCTTAATTGGATGATTCATTACCGCAATCTCAGCCGCGCCGAGTAAAAACAAATAAATGAAACGGAGGGAGGAAACGGAGATTATTAGTGCGGTGGAATTTAGTATTTCCGCCACCTTTATTCGCCCGTTTAATCAGCGATTAACAGCGGCCGATCGCTTAAAGCAGCGTTAAGTGAAGCCGCCCGTCCGCGTGCGATGCTCCGGGCGCGCGTGACGAAGCACGCATCCGCGTATAATCCGGTGCTCGTATAATCGGGGAACCGCTGGCACCGGCGTGAATTATAGAGCGGACGCTCTGGTGGGAAAGTGACTCGCATTTTGAAGAAGCAGGCATGCGTCTCCGCTTAATTAGCTCAGCCGCATTCATCGGATAATTCTTGTCCGCACCGTTACTTATTGCCGCCAAATTTTGATGAATCCACGTAACCTTTTTGTCTTTTTTATTTTGCCTTTGCGACACACATGGTCGAGATAGAGAATACGTTCCTTGAGTCGCCGCCCAGCTCTGGCTGATTAACACCGTCATAGCTTTTTGGCGGGCTGTGTGACAAATTGATGGGATGAAAGCCCCCAACTACTGGGTGAACTAGTTAACATAAACTAAAGCGCAATGCTCCTCACAGATTCCACTGTAGTTCAGGTGCTAGTTCAATGTGTTCGAACCTCAGCGGAGTAGTAGTTTGAACTAATTGATACATTGTTGGCGATATTTAAAAGCGCTGCACGAACCGAGGGACCGAAACATAAAGAAGACACACAGTAGCGTACTCTGCGCATTCTTTATGTTTCGGCCCCTCTTCTTCTGTAGCGCCTTTAAACATCGCTGATCACGCTCAAACCTACACGTTTTCGCGATTGCTCCCGGACTTGGCTACATTAGCGTTTCTAAATCCG